>NC_084581.2:13077500-13220000 GCF_033978685.3 Nerophis lumbriciformis
CCAGCATCCTTGACGGGGGACAAACCCTTCTGGTTTGGCCTTAAGTTTTTCTCAGACAGTCATGCCGTGCTAATTGAGGTCAAAATATCCGCCGCCCTAAGAAGCGTTGCGTGTGCGTTGATATCTCTACCTCTCGTAGATGCAAAAAAATTAATAAAATCATGCCAAGCAAACCTTCAAGGCATTCCCTTGTTGATTGTGGCCATTTGTCGCCGTTAAATGCTTACGGTAAATTCACTATGGACATGCTGAAAAAAACGTCAAGTGAGGAGAGGATGGGAGTGTTTTTACAGATTGTGGCCACAAGGGGCGTGTTTACAACATTACTTTAAAATCATTGAATTCCTTGCTTTGTAATTTTATGGCTTCAATACTGCTAAAATTGTCTAACCAGATAAAAGCACTTCCCAAAACATGTAATTGTACATTTTAATGTGTGCTTCCTTGAATGGATTCAGGTTTTCTTCCATGATCCCACAAGACTCCTCTGGCTGGCGGCCCAATCAGAAGGCGCGAGAGAGCGCGTGAGATGCCTCGATGGTGCTCAGATGGCGAGAGTATTGTCAGAGGAGCCGCATGTGACTAATCAGGAGTGGGCTCGCCAAGCTATATTGTGCTGATTCAAAAGGCCACTGAGACCCAGTGGTAATGGAAAAGCATGATGGAGGCCATCAGACGGAGTCAAGAGGTACTGCGCTCGCTATTGCTTTGCTTTACATCGAATAGTGGGCGCTGTCATACATCAGCTCCGTTGAAAGGCATCGTGGGATTCATTACATAATGTAAACAGGTGATTGATCCCCTCTGCTGTCAATAATCTGCTTTACAAGTCAAACATGGGCCTGCCACGTGTAACCCAGTCCCCGCCTCCATCTTTCTCCCACTCCCTTGTTATCTCTTATTTCTCTCCATGGTCATTCCCCGCCTTGCTTCGCGCCTCCGCACGCACACATAAAATGGAGGGCGGCCGGGTTCCAATTCAGATCTCATTTGCGGCACAGCCGGCCCCCTGCCCGCGCCGCAGTCGCCAAGGGGACCCAGGGGAGCCCTATCCCAGCTCTATATGCAAATGTGCCTGCACCTGGGCAACAGCGTGGGCATGCTGGGACTGGGAGCTTATTTATGTAAATCTCGGAGAGGCGGCGGGAGCGCAACACGCAGCCGGCCACAGACACCCGACGACATATTTCGACACCAGCACGACAACTGGTTGGGAAACGTGCAAAACATGAAAAATGTCCACCGAGAGGAGCAGGATATAGTTAAAAAGAGAAAGGAAATACAAAACACCACAACAGCTACACTTTAACCTCAGAAGTAATATTTTCATTAGGATAAATTAGTTTTTGCTGCTTGAAAAGATGTTTCACCTTCCAATGTGATACCATCACCACTGATGTCAAGTTAGGGACTCTCATACAAACTACTAGCACGAATTAAACATTGTTACATTTACACCTCTGACTGCATTATTTTATTAAAACCAGCGTCCACTGCAGTGGAGATGCATAACAGGGTTTTTGTTTCCAAATTGTGTAACTCGAGACCAAAATCAAATGTCGACTAGAGGGATTTTTCTAATGGTAAAATTGAGTTGCCATCAAAGGCAAACATCTTCTAATCACAAGCTATATCGTCTATAAAAGCCAGACAACAACACATTCAGTCGGCAGCACGGACAGGATTGTTTACCATGGTCGTCACCTGACAGGAAGCAACAGCGCTGGCGAGTGCGTCAAGATGGCGGAAGCAGAACAAAACCAATCTTTGTGTCTCAGCTGGGCCGGCCATCCCGACTGGGCCATGCCGCTGAGCGAGACATCGCAGGAGAAGTCCCTCTTGGCAAACAAAAATTAATGTGCAAAAATATGCAAGATGTGTCAATAATGCCAAAAATGACTGAGCCATATGGAGTAGCTGCACTCAAAATTTGTTAGGATTATGAATAATTACTGCTCGTCTACTGGAACTTTTGCTTAATTTAGAGTGAAACAATGACTTCAGTGGCTTAACTGAGCCCGGATCCAAATGTGCTGTGAAGTAATTGTCTTACAGTGGTTGCAAGGAAACTCTGTGTACACAATTAACACCAATCTACATCTCTTGAGTACGCTTCTAGAAAATATATTTATGAAAAAAAAAGTGTTATTCTTAGACATCCACCGAAGGGTGAGACATTTTACCCTGTGTAAGGTCAGCTTCACTGTGAGAATTTCAAGGATTACTGGGTGCCATCAAAGGGATCATGTTTATTAATCTGCTAGATTTTCAAACACTATCCATTCTGCAAGAAAGCACACACAAAAACCGTAAATTAAAAATTAAAAAAATTCATAAAACGTACTTCCACGTCTTGTAATAGTTTTCAAGTTCGAGATGACGGGTGCATATTTTTCTTCACATTTTGAAAGTTTAGAATTAGTTTTTTATGCCATTCAGGAGTGCCCGTTTATTGACTTTGCACTGGAGTGAGGGCATGTTGACCTTCCCAAAGGCGATGCTGACCAGGAAAACAGATTATGAGTCGGTAAAGACCTTGATCTTAACTTTTTAGCACTTTCTGAGGACAACTGACACCAGGCCATCAACATTCTCTATATCGTTCACGTGACTTCAACATCGTGTGGAGTACTTGTGTGATCACGAATTCCATTCACGTCCAAGTCCTATCCAACAAGCCTGAATGATGAACACATTGCTGCTGCTGATTAGAACTGTAGGAGAAATCATATTCCCTACATACTAGCATCTATGCATTAGCTACTTGTACAATCTAGAAAGGTATGGAATCAAATCCTTCTATGCAAAACTCTAAATGGTTATATTTTAAAGAGTTCCCAGAATCCGAAGAACCAACGACCGCAGTCACAGAGGAGAGAAGCCACATCACATATTGGATCATCAATATTTCGTGTCACTCAAAGCACGTTTTCCTGATCGTTCTTGCATTCTTTTCCATAAGATTGCTTGTCAATAGAATGCAGCTCTGCCTCAGGGCTGACTGGCAGCTTTGATGCTGTGATCACCGGGTTCCTGCCTCGCACCTTCTGGTTCAAAACCCCCATCGACAAAGGACTCTCGTCGTCTCCGTGATTGACTGTAGCAACAAACTGTGACGTGGCGCTCAGGTAAGTTGCCTTTAAAGAATGTATATGAGTCCATCATGAAAGGCAGATGAAAGCAGCCTTTGGAGATGCAGTCCAAGAAAGGAAAATGTCAAGGAAGGTATTAAAGAAAGCAGACAAAAAAAAGGGGGGGGGGTGAAGACTGCTGTTGTTATTGTGTTTGATATGGCGCTTGACAAGGCAGAGAGTTTAGACATCCTCGTGCCGTACAAAGCAGACGAGAAGAGATTTCATTAAAATGCACGCTCACTCCGAGTCCACGCAGAGTGGCGGTCTGCTGAGGATTCATCATGGCCTCGCTGATAAAGACTCTTAGCAGCGGCAGAGGAGAACACGGATCGCTCGCTCGAGGTGAGATTGCCTCCGGAATGGACACTTGTTATGTCGAAACACACGACCCTGACGGATATTACCACAGCACTTACAGACAAGTTGGTCTGCCTGTCCGAGAATTGCATCCGTAGCTTCTCTACAAAGCGTTCAAGTGGCAATTTGGATGGCTAAGTATCTATTAAAGCTAAAACAGGCATATGTGTGACTGGGTGGAAATAAAATTCAGTTCTGACTGGAAACATTACTCAGTTGTTACACATAGCAGGTTGTACAGAAGGATTGGACTCCCTTTGGCCTTTAGGAGTACTTTACTTATTGGTTGCGTAGATCAAAGTACAGTGGTACTTCGGTTTTCGTTAGTAATCTGTTCCGAAAAGCTAGACAAAGATCTATTTAAATGAAAAATAAAAACATTTTGGAATAATACAAGAGCAAGACTATTTAATCAAATTGTTCTACAGGCCGCATTTCCAGAAACCTAAGGACTGGAGGGGTGGTCGACTTCTCCCGTCACTATTATTCATATTTTGAGAACCAGAATGCTCTGTAGTGGGCAATTGTTTTTGTCTATTTCTTTCGTCAATGTTACAAATTTCACAAAATAAAAGGCCTGTTAAGCAAAACACAAGTGTCCACTATAGGTTAAAATGTAACGATCTGCCAGTGTTTACACTGGTCTAAGTTCTTCTGTACAACAGGAGCGCTCTAGTATTTTTGGTGATTTTCTGTATTATCCTTTGTTACCTAAGTTTTGAACTGAACTCAGGGGCCGGAATGGTGTCATTGCCCGGCTGTTTTCACATGCCGTGCACGAGTGCAATTTTTGGCAAACTTTTGCCATAAATATTCATCAAAAACTGAATCATACAAAAAGCGGGGCTGGATTATGCTGACAATGGGTTTTTTTCAGAACAACATTTTTTTTTTTTCCCCAGAGTCAACCACCCTGGTTGGTGTGAAAATGTGCTCTTTCAATGACCAGTAGAAGATCATAAAGGCATGAATACTATCAATTCAGTAGGCTAAACATGTGTACCTAATAAAATGACTGGCATACAGCAGTGCCAGACATGTCAATTAGCATTGAGGGGCAATTAGTGCAGATGTGCAAAACACAAAGCAAGGGAAACAATGGCCTCAGATGGCAACGTTACATTTTTGTACATCTTTTTTTGTTTGTCTGTGAAGATTTACATGTGTTTACATTAGATGTGTTTACATTGGGGAAATACGAAACATCACCTGATCTTAGAATAATAAAAGTTCAACCTGAAAGAACAAAATGCAGTTTTCACATGCAATGTCTCATTAAATTTAAATCGGAACACAGTTGCGAGAACACAATGTTGCCCTTAATGTAAACAGTACGCTGCAGGTGAGGTTGAGCGTAAGCTGAATCAGCGAACATGTGCTTGGTTCCTAGCAATTAGTGTGATGACCCGTCCTTGGACAAAACACCATCCCGCCTACGTGCATCTGCACAGTAAATTCCTCTCACACGCACGCAGACACACGCACGCACGCACCCACACGTACGCACGCACACACGCACGCACACAAACACGCTAAAATCAGTCTAAACTAAAGCAAACACAATATTCCATCTGTTTCTGATCCAATTTCCCAACAGGTTAACGACTACTTTTGCTTTTATCTTGCAGATGAGAAAATGTTTTGGCAGTGCGGGGGTTTTGGGGCTGGTAGTGGCGTAGCGCCGGTGGTAGTGGCATAGCGCCGGTGGTAGTGGCATAGCACCAGTGGTTGTGGCGGCGTTGACGATGAAGGTAGCAATTAGTGCTGCGCTAATGAACTGCCGCTCATTATCGGAGCATCAACGGGGCCCGTGCTAATTATGGCTAGCAGGACGGACTCGTCTCTGCCGCTGCTGAGAAAGGCCTCAAGGTCTCTCCAGAACTGCGACACATGCGGATTGATCTGCCAGCAGCTACAGGTGCTTGTCGCCAACGTTAAAAACAGAACAGGAGTGCGAATACTGCCTTCACAAACACACAAGTACACGCAAACTGCAGAGGAAGACTCTTCAGGAAATGACACTTTCACAACTGATCTGTGAAAAAAAAAAATAAACAGACCACTGGCTTAAAGACTGTGTTTCTTGCATGCGTGACAATTTGACACGTGCTTATTTTGCAGTTGTATTCAGTAAATAACACAATGAATTCTTTGTTTGGGCACTAGAGTTCGCTTCTAAAGAAGTTAGCAAAATGTACCGTAAATCTCCGGAGTGTAAGGCACAACATTTTCCCCATTCTTCTAACCCTGCGCTTTATACAATTCTGAACTTGCTGAATGGGTCACGGTGGACTAATTAAATTGTTACATTAAATGAAATGCACTCACACAATCATTCAGTCAACCATATAGCATGTTATGAACTCACCCTCATGATGACAAAGACACAACAAAATGCATACGATGCAGCTTTCGGGTTGAACCTGGCTATCGATAAAGAAAATAGAGTTGCTGCACAGAACGGAAATCTACTATAACCAAAGGGTTTCGAAAGGCTGGATTGCTGAATGTGAAGAAGACGGCACAAGCTCAGAGGCCAATTTGCCTCAAGACAAACAAGGCTGAGAAAATATCGGACGAAGCAATTTTGAGTCTTTTCAACTCCGACACCAAAGAAGACTACTTCAGAGCGCAGGAGGAGGATGAGGACGAAGATAGCGCTCAATGACTTTTCCGGTACTAATGGCTGCCGTGTTACAAGCACGATCTTTTGTTAAATTTGTGGATGAACATAAGCGCCTGTGTAAATATTTCATGTTTCAGTGTGCACACCTGTAGCTTATATGTATGGCCAATATAGTGTATGTACAAAATACAATATGTCCAAAAATGTACACGGTGTGGCTTTTATTTAAGCATACTTTTTAGCTCTTTAATTAAATAAAAAAGTAGATATACATTGGAAATGAAAGATTTTGTCCAGTAACATCATGTCAAAAAGCTTATTTTGGACTGATGAGGCCAAAGACAAAGAAACCGTATCATCTTCACTAAATTATTAAGTAGGTTTGGCCCATTTTAACTTGCATAGCCACAGAACGTGTGCACCGTCTCCAACACAGCAAGCAAGTGTTTTTTTTTCGTAGCTAACGCGGCCAGATATCCGGGCATCAAACGCTTGCTGTGAGCCCGCCGCGGCACTTTCCTATCTATCAAGCAAAAGTTCTAACTGCATTAATGAAGAGACTAAAGGCGATTTAGGCAAACCACAGAGGAGCGCAAACACCAAAAAGACTCTCGGTGTCGAGCTGTAAGAAGCGACCTGGGCTTATAAAGTACCCCCTGCCCCCTCCCTCCACCCTTTCCTCCATAACTTAAGCAGAGATCAGTGGCTAACACTCTTAATCCCAAGGGGGTGCTTTCTGAGCTGTAATTTAAAAATAGCGTTTTAATAACACACCACTGCTACAGTACATTAATCTCAGAATTAATTATCTAGCCCACCCCCAGCCTATTTGCTTGAAAGAGACTCTTTGCCCGCTTTTTTTGTGTTTTAGCTCTATTTATTCCACGAGTGAGCGGATAAAGAGATGCTCGTCTGCCGCACGGCGCACTAATTACACTGCTGTACATTACCACCGTGTGTATTCAAAATTAAAACCGGACGAGGAAGCGGTACAAGCGGCCGGCGAGGTGTGAATTTCTTAAACGGCGCTCAATCTAGCGCCCACCACGCAACGTAAACAAGAATCAAATCAATTAAGGTGGTAAATGTGAGTGTAATCCAAAGATATTGTCGCAAAAGGCTTTGTTTACATTTTTACGCCGCAACATTTTTTTTAATCAAACGCCACTCGCAGCCATAGAAAATCAATTCCGCAGAGAAATTAAACAGCGCGATGTGACTGCGCGTGAGGCCTAAAGGCAGCGCAAATATTCAAAAACAATATTAAAGTGCAATAAATAAAATATGAACCTTCTTTGGCAATATAACACCGGGGGCGTCAGGGGAAGTGGGCACTAAATGCAAGTTAATGAAACACACTGGCGTTTAAAGGCGCAGTAATCACCACGTCAAAGGTGGCGCCGCTGAGCCCTCTGGTATAAGTTCCAACCTGACAAGAGATCAAGTCCAGCGCTGACATTTATTATTTGTATATGAGGCGGCGTATTTATATTAAAAAGTACCTCGTTCTAGTCACCCCCCCACCCCTTCCCTGGTGATTGACTGACTGACTGACCTCTATTGTCACAGCACCAATGCTGACACTGATCTCCATGCATGCATCATCACTTTGTATGTTCTCGGATGAATGGCGGCGGCGTGCGCGGGCGCCGCATGAGGCGCCTGCCCCCGGGTCTGCGTATGGCAGATAACCTTTAAGGAGGTGCAGTTCACGCCTCCTGGCCCTCAGCACCTTCCTGCTATCGCACCGCCGCATCGGGATGCGCTTAAATCCACAGAGTGGAGGCTCGCCGCGCATGATTGATGTCGACTGTGGAGCGTTCGCTATCATGAGGTGTAATGTGGGAGATAGCGTGGAGTGTAAGATTGCGTTGGGGAGGAAATAGGAAAAGTGGTCGGCGATCGCTTCCTGTTGTTGTGACCATAACCAAAATCAAAGACGCTCACGAGATAGTTTTTATATGTGCGACAAAGCCATTCTTGACATTCCAAATAGGATTGATAGACGCCAACCAGGACAATAAATGACACATTTCATAGCTGTCCGATTAAAAACCATGCAAGTCCAGAGATAGTTTTCTGCTAAAGGAGCAACAAGAAACAGTTTCATGTTGATGTATTTGGTTGAGACAATCACAGTGGGCTTAAGATGGTCAGAAGATACAATCTCTATAGAAGCACCCCCACCCATAAACCACATCCAAAAATGAAGTAAAGAACTTTCAGCAATCAAGTTAAGTACAGTGGTACCTCGGTTTTCAGAAATTATGCACATTAGGGATGCACTATACTTTTTGTCAAGCTCATGCGGATACAAATAGCTTCTAGAGACCGATGTCATTTAAGTGTGGAAAGATTAGTTGACGATAAATATCGACAATAAAATTGGTTGTGACAATTGCAGCTGAGATAGGCTCCAGCGACCCCCCGCAACCCCAAAAGGGACAAGCGGTAGAAAATGGATGGATGGAAATGTATTTGTCGATAACAGATTGTGACGTCATCGCTCAAGTTTTTACAGAGGGAAACAAACATCCTTGTGTCAACGTGACCGGGGACGACAAGAAACAACAACAAAAATGACTGCAGCCACTGCAATAACGCCGCAAGCAAAAACATGCCAAGTATGTGAACATTTCACCCGAAACACATCAAAAACATGAATAACTTGCTCAATTTGCAAAGAGGAACTCACTTTCCGTGACAGTATGTCTGCAAAGAGGAAGCATTTAAAGCAAAGGCATGTCGGACACCTGGAGGATGTGGTCTGCGACTTTCATAAGTAAGATAGTTAGCTTGTTAGCTAGCAAGCTATAGCTATCACTTTAGCCAGAGTCCACCAGCTAAACTATGTCAATATACTGTACATGCATGCAGGTTTGTGGAATAAAGAACATTGCTTCGATGATGACTATTTTAATGATGTCATTATTGGTTATATTAATTTTGCAGTCCATAAAAAAAAATCTGTGGTACAATCGATGGCTTTCTACCGCCTGCTTTAAAATGGACAACAGTTTAACAGCTTAATGAGCAGCACAGTTCACAAATACATAGTTCTGAATTGTTATTGTTTTTATGATTAGTTAGCACATATCTCAATATGAATTTAGTTAGAACCACTGAATAGGTGTCCACTTTTTAATCCAATTAGTCGACCGATCGTTATGTCGATGACTAGTCAACTATTAAAATAGCCATTAGTTGCAGCCCCAATGTCGATAACAGATATTCTTTTTTTAATGTAGATTTAAAGGGGACCTATGATGATTTTTGTTGTTTCCGACTTATAAATGTTACAATGTTGGACACTTGTGGTAAACAATGCCAAAGTGTCAAATCATTAGGTTCATACATTTGTATTCATTTGAAAATACTCTCCTGCCAGTCTTACTTGGCTTCGGACCTTCCTCCGCCCCCATACATTCTTGGTAGTAGCGTCATATTTGTAGCCCAATCCAAGATAATTTCTTGATATTGTCTACTATTTGACATCAGCATAACCATTAGAAACGTAATATGTGTAATCTGTGCCAATATTACAGCGGACATAATGTGTTTAAGTGTAGTTTGTGCACATCTGGAGGTAAGAAATATTTAAACAGTTATTTGCTTTAAAACATATTTAGTTCTATAATCTGGATCAGATCGGCTCTGAGGACAAAAAAATTGGATCATGGTCAGAGGCTAAAAATGTTGATTGGGACATCCTTAAGCCCCTTTTTGTCAAAGACTTTGCCACAACTTCTTAAAAAATAGTGTTTCTCACTTATTTATCAAAGGGCTGGCACTCACAATTTTCTTTGGCCTAGTGGTGGATTATTTTGCAAAATCAGGCACACAGGCGCAGTCACCAATGCGTGGGATTCTTTGTTTGAACACATGAGTCTGTTGGATGGTACGCGATCAATGGTACGTGTATTGTTTGGCCGTGCGATAACCCGTAACTTTGTGGGTAAAATTTAAATAAAAGTACGGTTGAGGAAAACCAAGGTACCACAGTACATGGAGGACAAATCCAGGTAATGGCATGTAAACATGATCATAATGTGGACAAACCTGATTTTTATGGTCCACTAAGACTAGCTTCAACATCTCTGCCTGACATGTCGTAATTAGGCTTGATTGAGTTATGAAACATGCACCTTTGAAGCAAAGCAGGACAAAAAAAAGAAGACACACCTTTGTTATTTTAGCGACACGGCGCCACTCTGATTTTTCTATCTGCGACATGACATCCTATTCACTTTGTTTACAGCCAAGCAGGTGGTCGTCACTTAATGTCATTTCATCAATCATCTTCTTTCCTTTTTTTGGGAGGCCGCGACTATTTTTCAAATGCAAAAAGAAGTTGCTAATTTTGCCAGTGCTCTTTCTAGACACTGCAGGTTTAATTGCTAATTGTTAACTGGGAATGAATGCATTTGCATATTAATTAGTTAGCCCATTTGCATTTTTAATTTGCTGCCTTCAAAGGGGGTGAGATAAAAGGTCGCACAATTCTGAATAATTTAAATAATTTATGCTCCATTGGTGAAAAGAAGCCGAACAGAGAAGTGTTCCATGGATATTAACCCCTGAGAGCTTTTACCGAATAAAGCACTCCAAAAATTGTTTTAACAAATCTAATTAAACGGAAAAAGGTCTGAACACACAGCCACCCGGAGCACCAGCAGCTCGAGTGTGTCCTCGGGACCAAAACAACGCTAGGGAGCGAGCGAATGGCGGGGAGGACGCCACTTCCTGTCCTCCGTGCGGATATGAAGGCCCGCACAAGTCCTTTCATCAGTCAGATTGATCAAATATCCCTACAGGAATGCTGATGGAGTCGCCGCTTGCTAATCGCAATTCTCTCTGAAGTTAAGCTGCTCTCCGCTGTGTGTCACCCTTCATAAGCAATCAAAGACACGCACGAATGCTTGAAAGTTAGCCAGGACGAGTTGGAGCGAGGAGGAGTCGGCCTAATGAACCAGACAGCCTCTTCCTGAGAGTCAACACGTCGGACTCCATTGAAAAAAGTCCAACTTTTATATTTTTCCCGTGCACCAATCACTGATCTATCTCCCCCTCCCTTCTCTTGATCCCGGTCCCGAGCACTTTGTGCGTCTGTCTCATCTCCGGTGTCCTGGTGATCTTAATTACAGGCCCTAGGCCCCGAGCAGAGAAACCCATTAGAATCAGAACACATCCAGCTTCCATTATGGGCTTGGCATTTGGTCTTTGTGCCCGTGCTCTTAAATTACACGTTGCCAATCGCGGTAGGCACAGGCGAGATGAAGATGAGGTGAAGGAGGGGGGGGGCACTTGCCAACAGAAACTCCTCCACCCCCTCCTCTGCCCTCTTTATCGCCAGATAACTTATGTAAAGTAGCAGATGAAACCCATTCTCATTCTGATTGTCAGAATAAGCTTGCATTCCTTTGAGAACTTGATTGACCGGCTGAAAGGCTACAAATTAGGGGCCTGTGTCTTCCCCCCCCCCCGGTCGCGGGGTTTATTTGCGGCAGATTCACCCAGGCCCAAAATTAAGTGAACTCAGGCTGGGCTGAATGGGAGAGCTCTGATTGAATAATTGATTTCCTTTGTGCGGCCTGTGTTTAAGAGGGATAACTCGACATCCTTTGGCATGTAATGATTGTAATTACTGCGATGGCTGGTCATGTCAAATATGACACAAGAAAGGACTGTTATTAACCTTTATTCTCCAAGAGGAGACAAAAAAACTCACCAGCTATCCTCAAGTCTGTGTATTGCTTCCAGCTCTTCTGGCTGCCATAGGTTGGAACGCTTGGATGAACTCGCCCCCATCTCCTTGTGCCGGCCCGGGAAAGGTTGACGGCTAATTGAGTGTGCAGTCAGTCGGCGGCGTGTCAGTGACTCCGGCTACATATATAAAAGAAGAGACAGGGAGATGGAGGCGTGTTCATCCTTCAGCGGATTAGCTCAGGTTAAGTCCACAATTACACAAGTTTCTCCACTTACAAGTACCACAACTTTGAGACACGAGCAGTGGCTGGGCTTATTGTTATGCTTTAAGTTGTGAGCATACATTTCAGTTACGAGCCTCCCTGTTGCTAGTTCGGGTCTTACTCGCTAGTATTAGCTTGTAGCTAGAGATCGACATAACTTTGTTTTTCCAACCATTGAAAGGAAAAAAGTACGTGTGAAGAACAGTGCTAAGTGGATATTCATTGAATTGAAGAAATAAATCATCAACATGATCGACCATGCAACCGAGTAGGCAATGCAGTTCAAGCGTAATACTGAGGTCGGAGTCAACTTTTGTGCCAGTTATCTAAATATGTGTTTTTCTTTTTAAAAGGCATGTTACATGTTAAAATTGTGTTTTGAGTGACGAGCTCTGTCAAAGAACCAATTACCGTATTTTTCGGACCATAGGGCGCATCGGATAAAAAGGCGCATTAAAAGGGTCATATTATGATTTTTTTCTAAATTTAAAACACAATCTTGTGGTGCACATACCATGTGATGGTGGTCCTTTGGGGAAAGTGTTGCATAGATTATGTAATACAGACCATTTTCAAGTAGATTTCTGAGCATCTCTTCAGGATGCGCCATTTTGTGGGCGGTCTTACCGACGTGGTTCACCTTCGACAGCGTCTTCTCCCCGTCATCTTTGTTGTAGCGGTGTAGCGTGCAAGCACG
Organism: Nerophis lumbriciformis; assembly: GCF_033978685.3. Lineage (NCBI taxonomy): Eukaryota > Metazoa > Chordata > Actinopteri > Syngnathiformes > Syngnathidae > Nerophis > Nerophis lumbriciformis. The sequence goes on from NC_084581.2 coordinate 13,090,284, forward strand.
GGAGTGGAAGAAGTGTCAAAAGATGGAGCTAACTGTTTTAACGACATTCAGACTTTACTTGAATCAATAACGGAGCAGCATCTTCTCATCCGTGGCTCAATAATGCCACATCAACGCCGGAATGGTGTCCCGTGGAAAACCGTCCGACCGGAACCCTCTCGTAACTAAAGTTCCGTGGGTGAATTATGTAAATCCACTACAGTTTTTAGCGCTTTGATAGCTAGGCAGATATAAGTAAGAACTTTACGCTACTTTATATTAGAAATGGCAACAGCGGAATTTGAACGCCACATAAGAAGGTAGAGAAAAAGAAGAAGCTCATGACTACGTTGTCGGCACAGACTACAATTGCGGAAGCGCGCACATTTTCAGGACTTATGCAGATCCTAAATACACATCAGCAGGTACCAGAAGGTAAGAAAAGTTGGTTTTGCATAATATTGTGAAACAAAACGTCAGGTAATATGCTAATACAGACCTGGGCAAATTAAGATCTTTAAGATGGAAACTGTAGCCGCCATTATGATGTGCAGTGATGTTTTCAAATGACCGTCTTGAACTATACAAAGTATTTCAATGGTTGGAATCTGCGCTTTTGCATGATAATCTAGTTACTATGGTAATCTAATTAGTTAGTCCACCCAGACTGCTACCAAGCAGTGTGGGTGGAGGAGCATTTCCACAGAGTGTTTCCGGAGTGTCAGCCTGAAATGCAGGTGTCAGGGACAGACGCGGAAGGAGATTTTCACTACAAAGTTCTAAAGCTTAGTGATATATCAGATTGTCGGTGGGTTTATTTGTACCCTTCGCGTTCATTTTTCGCTGTTTTGTTGCATTTCGCTTGATTGTAAAATACAGTATGTCGACGGAGAGTGGGTGTGACGTTCATATGTTGTCAATATTCAGTGTTTTATCATTCATAGTTAATATTGTAAATCCCACATTCTTTATTTTCATGTACATTCTGGGTGCCTCATTCAGTAAAAAAAAAAAAATTCCATTCTTTTTTTTAAGGCGGTCTGTTATAACGTTTTTAGCATTCAATCAGACATTATTGTGAGGTTTTGTATTAGTGTTCCTAAAAATAGATATACCGGCCCCCAGACACATCTTTTTCTCTAAATTTGGCCCCTGAGTCAAAATAATTGCCCAGGCCTGTGCTAATAGGTGCCATTTTGCGGTCCTTATACACGCACCATAATAATACTCGTATGTTTAATGCGCCGACAATCCATCAAGCGATGCGGCTTCATAGCTTACCGGAGTCATACTAAAAACATTTTGACAGATTTTTGAGCGCCGTGTGTAATGTTCTTTATTCTCAATGGAACATTTAAAGTTTTGGTGTGGTTTACTGCCATCATATTGCAGTCTACACGTATCTCTTAAGTATGACTGCCATCTACTGGTTACACTTATTACACTGTGTACCAAATAAAATTGCTTCGAGGTTAGTATGCACAACCAGAATTATGCCGTACATTAGGTGCACCGGGTTATAAGGCGCACTGTCGATTTTTGAGAAAATTAAAGGATTTTAAGTGCGCCTTATAGTCCAAAATATATGGTAGGCTTGTAAGTTGAGATATTACTGTATATAAAATATCTTATTAATATTGTAGTCATTTGATTTGTAGAATCATTTCAAGGGCCAATAACAAAAACGAGCTGCACACTTTAGGGCTGCACAATTAGTCAACATTCAGGTTTTATTTAGTGCGATAAATAACCGCAAGAGGCTGGGGTTTCTATTTGTTTCCTTCGCGGTCACTGGCATTTGAGTGGTAGACGTGCTCGCCAATCAGAATTGTTGAGCCTCTTCCTCATTTCAAACAGGGAGAAATAAGTTTTACTCTGTGCATCGCTCTCAGCACCTGAGCACGTTTATTCAACAGTAGAATTAACTGAAGGCAGTGAGCCCTCTTTTCAGTCATTCACATTCTTTGTCTCTTGTCTCTCAGCGAGACCGCACAGACAGGAAGCACAGACAGAGAGCCTCGCGACTCACAAAAAATATGATTACAAAGCCAAATGTCCCATTGTGTTAATATTTCAGCATCAAAATGGATGGGCTATATGTGTCTATAAACACGGACAAGCGAACAAGAATGCTGTGATCACGTGATGGCAAAAAACAAAAAGACAAGGGCTGACCTTGTTTTTCCAACTGGGAAAAAAATGCACTCTAGTGTGTTCAATATTTAAGTTACATTTTTGCTTACAGAAATGAAAGTCCATATATCGTTTTTTATCTATTACCTAAGAATAACAGTTATTTGCCTTCCAACTACAATACATGCATCCCATCCATCCATTTCCTACCGATTGTCCCTTTTTTGGGGTCGCGGTGGGTGCTGGAACCTATCTCAGCTGCATTCGGGCGGTAGGCGGGGTACACCCTGGACAAGTCGCCACCTCATCACAGGGCCAACACAGATAGACAGACAACATTCACACTCACATTCACACACTAGGGATCATTTAGTGTTGCCAATCCATCTATCCCCAGGTGCATGTCTTTGGAGGTGGGAGGAAGCCGGAGTACCCGGAGGACACCCACACAGTCACAGGGAGAACATGCAAACTCCACACAAAAAGATCCCGAGCCCGGGATTGAACTCAGGACTACTCAGGACCTTCGTATTGTGAGGCACATGCACTAACCCTTGTCTCACCGTGCTGCCCCAACTACAATACAATGGTGAACAATTTTACAATAGTGAGAAATAAAAGTTGATATTCTTTTAAATGGCTACTTGCATTATTTCATTGATGTAAATTGTGTTACACGATAAGAACAGGAAGTGAACAAGTGTGTTAGTAATTGCTATGAATTGGAAAACGGGTAGGATTAAATAATCTTTGCTTCTTCCAACTACTTTTTGAACAAGTAAAGAGAAACGAAAATATGTGGATTATATGGTGTACGATGTATCTGTATACATGTTCAAAATAAACTTAAACCATGACCACAAACCATAACCATATATTATGATTACATTATAAACACGGTCGGTTATTCTTCAGTTTAAGAGCGTGATGTAAGCAAAAGCAATATTATTTTATAAATGTAATTTTGCTTACAGCTCTTAAAAGGAGAACTGCACTTTTTTTTAGAATTTTGCCTATCATTCACAATCCCCATGTAAGACAAGAACACATGTTTTTCTTTCATAAAATGTGGCAAGTACGAGGTGGCTTACAATGCAGCTAATGGGAGTACACAATTTGGCCCATAAAGCCCTCTAAACACCCAAAAACAGCAAACAGTTCTGCATTTACATGACCGGAATATTCATCAAGTTATTAGAGATATTGACATTATATAAACACTAGCGCTGACGAGCTGTTTTAAGCAGTGCCGTGATCACAGAGAGCTAACTATCTTATGCAGCTAATGAGTCAAGAAGCTGCTGCATCGCCTCTGAGCTGGTGAACGTTTGTGCTGAATTGTAAATCAGGCTTCTCACCTGGATAGTAGAAAGTTGTGGCCATAAAACGATAAGTTGGTAAACTTTGACATTCAAATTAGACCCGGAGATGGCGAGAAAGACCTGAAAAGACGCTAGATTGCGACACTTTTTTTTTTGTTTTCACCTGCGTGAGGATTATGATTAAGTCTTTCATTGACCAGAAATATGTAAACATCCCATCAGTCAGCGTCCCAGTGAGAGCAGACATTGTACAGTGTCTGCTCTATGTATATGTATACCGGTAGATAGATAGATAATCTATCAGATAGAGAGATAGATAGATAGATAGATAGATAGATAGATAGATAGATAGATAGATAGATAGATAGATAGATAGATAGATAGATAGATAGATAGATAGATAGATAGATAGATATTATATCCCCCAGCCCATGTTTATCGCGAACAATATTGAGAAAGTCGCACTTTACAGAAGGTCAGACATTATGGGAAAACAGGTGAAAATGGAGAAGCTTTTCCGAAACTAGCAATACTTGTTAAGATATTGTTTTTGTTTAGTAAACTTTGTACATCAGTGTCATATTAAGGAGTAAGTCTCAGGGTTTCCTCTACATACATGTAATTTACACCTTTTTTTTTTTTTTAACATAAATTATAATCATTATATTTTAAGTAATATATTTTATGAATGGATACACTGTATATACTGTAGTCTATTTACGCACAATTGGCCATAATTAGTTTGAAAAACATTTCAAATATCAAAGATTTTCCTCTATGCTTTATAATGGAAAAAGGTGCATCTGAATCGCCTGTAAACATAAGCACTACATACAGCTTGTCCCATACCTAAACCCTGGAATGGAGGTGGTTCTCTGCAAATGTAAGGAGAGTAAAAATGTTCAATTGATAGGTATTTCAAATTAATGTATGCATATCTTGAAATTACTATTGGCAGCAATGTCTAACTTTACATTGGTGTGTCTTCGAATCTCCATTTGGACATCTGTGTGGAGTTTGCATGTTCTTCTTGTGTGCGCCTGTGGGTTTTCAGACTTCCTCCCACACTTCAAAAATATCCATGTTACAGTAGGTTCATTGGAGATTTTACATTGTTTATTGGTATGACTGTGAGTGTGAATGATTGTTTGTCTATATGTGACCTGCGATTGGCCCTGCTAATTTTCGATAGATTGTTAATGTGGTGGTCCATTGTACGTTAGCATTAAGCTAGCGGCATAAGAGCCAACCTTCAACCTGTACAATTACATTGCTTTTTTCAATTTATTCCAGTTGTATTATTAATTTAACATTATTCATACATATACATGTACTTAATGTGCATGTTGAGGTACTTTCATGTGTGTGCTTAGTTTTACATTGACTTCAATAAACCACCTCAAGTTATTTCATACAGTAGTGCAGCTTGTGTTGCATTTTACACTAAGTGGCAACAATTGAAAAATAAAGCAAAATTATATAAAAACAAATATATGTTGGTCGCTACATCTGTAAGTGCAAGTTAAAACTCTCCTATGCAAGACGGAAACCGTTTATCAACAACACCCAGAAACGCCGTCGGCTTCGCTGGGCCTGAGCTCATCCAAGATGGACTGATACAAATTGGAAAAGTGTTCTTTGGTCTGACGAGTCCACATTTCAAATTGTTTTTGGAAACTGTGGACGTCGTGTCCTCCGGACGAAAGAGGAAAAGAACCATCCGGATTGTTATAGGCGCAAAGTTGAAAAGCCAGCATCTGTGATGGTATGGGGGTGTATTAGTGCCCAAGACATGGGTAACTTACACATCTGTGAAGGCGCCATTAATGCTGAAAGGTACATACAGGTTTTGGAGCAACATATGTTGCCATCCAAGCAACGTTACCATGGACGCCCCTGCTTATTTCAGCAAGACAATGCCAAGCCACGTGTTACATCAACGTGGCTTCATAGTAAAAGAGTGCGGGTACTAGACTGGCCTGCCTGTAATCCAGCCCTGTCTCCCTTTGAAAATGTGTGGCGCATTATGAACCCTAAAATACCACAACGGAGACCCCCGGACTGTTGAACAACTTAAGCTGTACATCAAGTAAGAATGGGAAAGAATTCCACCTGAGAAGCTTAAAAAATGTGTCTCCTCAGTTCCCAAACGTTTACTGAGCGTTGTTAAAAGGAAAGGCCATGTAACACAGTGGTGAACATACCCTTTCCCAACTGCTTTGGCACGTGTTGCAGCCATGAAATTCTAAGTTAATTATTATTTGCCAAAAAAAAAAAGTTTATGAGTTTGAAAATCAAATATCTTGTCTTTGTAGTGCATTCAATTGAATATGGGTTGAAAAGGATTTGCAAATCATTGTATTCCGTTTATATTTACATCCAACACAATTTCCCAACTCATATGGAAACGGGGTTTGTATATACATATATTTATACACCGTATTTTTCGGACTATAAGTCGCAGTTTTTTTTCATAGTTTGGCCGGGCTCCAGTGCGACTTATATATGTTTTTTTTCCTTTTTATTATGCATTTTCGGCAGGTGCGACTTATACTCCGAAAAATACGGTATATATTTGTTTTGTTTGTTTGTTTTTTGTTTTGTTTTTGTTTTTTGTTTTTTTGTTTCATCTGACATCACATGGACAAAGATAAGACCTTCTGGAGGAAAATTCTGCGGTCAGATGAAACAAAAATGTAGCTGTTTGGCCACAATACCCAGCAATATGTTTGGAGGAGAAAAGGTGAGGCCTTTAATCCCAGGAACACCATCCCTACCGTCAAGCATGGTGGTGATAGTATTATGCTCTGGGTCTGTTTTGCTGCCAATGGAACTGATGCTTTGAATGGGACAACGAAAAAGGAGGATTACCTCCAAATTCTTAAGGATAACTTAAAATCATCAGCCCGGAGGTTGGGTCTTGGGCAGAGTTGGGTGTTCCAACAGGACAATGACCCCAAACACACGTCAAAAGTGGTAAAGGAATGGCTAAATCAGACTAGAATGAAGGTTTTAGAATGGCCTTCCCAAAGTCCTGACTTAAACATGTGGACAATGCTGAAGAAACAAGTCCATGTCAGAAAACCAACAAATTTAGCTGAACTGCACCTATTTTGTCAAGAGGAGTGGTCAAGTGCATGGCACAGTTTTGTCACTGCCACGATCAGGAAGAAAATGTAAGATATCACCTGCTGCTGTGAGAAAACTGGTAAGGATGATAAAGAGTCAACCGAGAACCACCAAAAAGCAGGTCTGCAATGAATTGGAAGCTGCTGGAACACAGGTGTCAGTGTCCACAGTCCAGCGTGTTTAGCATCGCCATGGACAGAGGCTACCATGCAAGAAAGAAGCCCTTGCTCCAGAAGCGACACCTTAAGGCTCATCTAAAGTTTGCTGCTGATCACATGGACAAAGATAAGACCTTCTGGAGGAAAGTTCTGTGGTCAGATGAAACAAAAATTGAGCTGTTTGGCCACAATACCCAGCAATATGTTTGGAGGAGAAACAAGGTCAGACCTTTAATCCCAGGAACACCATCCATGGTGGTAGTATTATGCTCTGGGCCTCTTTTGCTGCCAATGGAACTGGTGCTTTACAGAGAGTAAATGGGACAATGAAAAAGGAGGATTACCTCCAAATTCTTCAGGACAACCTAAAACCATCAGCCCGGAGGACGGGTCTTGGGCGCAGTTGGGTGTTCCAACAGGACAATCACCCCAAACACACGTCAAAAGTGGTAAAGGAATGGCTAAATCAGGCTAGAATTAAGGTTTTAGAACGGCCTTCCCAAAGTCCTAATTTAAACCCCATTGAGAATATGTAGACAATGTTGAAGAAACAAGTCCATGTCAGAAAACCAACAAATTTAGCTTAACTGCACCAATTCTGTCAAGAGGAGTGGTCAAAAATTCAACCAGAAGCTTGCCAGAAGCTTGTGGATGGCTACCAAAACTGCCTTATTGCAGTGAAACTTGCCAAGGGATATGTAACCAAATATTAACATTGCTGTATGTATACTTTTGACCCAGCAGATTTGGTCACATTTTCAGTAGATTCATAATAATTTCATAAAAGAACCAAACTTCATGAATGTTTTTTGTGACCAACAAGTATGTGCTCCAATCACTCTATCACAAAAAAAATATTGAAAACTCAAGACAGTCATCACATTATGTTCTTTACAAGTGTATGTAAACCTTTGACCACATATGTATACAAAACATTTGTTTAGCCTTTTTTAAAAGGCCTACTGAAATGTGATTTTCTTATTTAAACAGGGATAGCAGGTCCATTCTATGTGTCATACTTGATCATTTCGCGATATTGCCATATTTTTGCTGAAAGGATTTAGTAGAGAACATCGACGATAAAGTTCGCAACTTTTGGTCGCTGATAAAAAAGCCTTGCCTGTACCGGAAGTAGCAGACGAGTAGCGTGACGTCACAGGTTGTGGAGCTCCTCACATCTGCACATTGTTTACAATCATGGCCACCAGCAGCGAGTCCGATTCGGACCGAGAAAGCGACGATTTCCCCATTAATTTGAGCGAGGATGAAAGATTTGTGGATGAGGAAAGTGAGAGTGAAGGACTAGAGGGCAGTGGGAGCGATTCAGATAGGGAAGATGCTGTGAGAGGCGGGTGGGACCTGATATTCAGCTGGGAATGACTAAAACAGTAAATAAACACAAGACATATATATACTCTATTAGCCACAACACAACCAGGCTTATATTTAATATGCTACAAATTAATACCCCATAACAAACACCTCCCCCCTCCCGTCCATATAACCCGCCAATACAACTCAAACACCTGCACAACACACTCAATCCCACAGCCCAAAGTACCGTTCACCTCCCCAAAGTTCATACAGCACATATATTTCCCCAAAGTCCCCAAAATTACGTACGTGACATGCACATAGCGGCACGCACGTACGGGCAAGCGATCAAATGTTTGGAAGCCGCAGCTGCATGCGTACTCACTGTACCGCGTCTGCGCATCCAACTCAAAGTCCTCCTGGTAAGAGTCTCTGTTGTCCCAGTTCTCCACAGGCCAATGGTAAAGCTTGACTGTCATCTTCCGGGAATGTAAACAATGAAACACCGGCTGTGTTTGTGTTGCTGCAGCCGGCCGCAATACACCGCTTCCCACCTACAGCTTTCTTCTTTGCTGTCTCCATTGTTCATTGAACAAATTGCAAAGGATTCACCAACACAGATGTCCAGAATACTGTGGAATTTTGCGATGAAAACAGACGACTTAATAGCTGGCCACCATGCTGTCCCAAAATGTCCACCACAATCCATGACGTCACGTGCTGACGTCATCATACCGAGACGTTTTCAGCAGGATATTTCGCGCAAAATTTAAAATTGCACTTTAGTAAGCTAACCCGGCCGTATTGGCATGTGTTGCAATGTTAAGATTTCATCGTTGATATATAAAATATCAGACTGCGTGGTCGGTAGTAGTGGGTTTCAGTAGGCCTTTAAGGAAAAAATATAAGCATCATCGCCGAATAAATTAATCATGACGTCATATATATGACGACGCCATATTGACCACGCACCTAGCTACGCCCCTCACTGCCACATGTGTATTAGCAAGCTGGGGGCAACACTGAATCTACTTCACTATTATACATACTGATCCATTTTATCCTGCAGTTGCCATTATAGTGCATTTTCCATAAATGACTTTCTTCTGATTGGCTAATTGTTTCTGAAGTTATGAGTTACTGTGCTTTGGCTTATACTCAGCGCCTGTAATAATAATAATAATTTCTATTTGGGGGGATGCAGTGGTCCTAATAAGAGAAATGAACATGAATTTGGACAAATCCCCAGTGAAGTCCAGCCTAAGTCCTTTTTAGGGCCAATCATGTGTCAGATGATGTTCGGTTGTAAATAAGATGGACAATTAGCCCAGCACGCCTCCCGAGTGCAGAAATGAAAACACAGGTTGTATGGAGTGGCTCGCCATGGCGCTATTTGTGCTGCCTAATGACTTCCTAATTCCTCATCAGCCCATGAATATCCTCCACAGCAGGCAAACCAGGAGCCGTGGCAGGGTGCCATCTAGGAACAGGTGCTTCTCCGTGTCACGCTCAGGCTGTCCGTAGGCCTCAATTACGTCCTTTAGCGGGCGCGTCACCTACGCGCCACTTTAGTGCTAACCCGAAACCGGCTAACGATTCATTAGTTGCAGCTCCTGGCAAAGTTACAGGAAGAACGGGACCACCACCTTCACTTCTTGCCAAAGGTTTGCATGGTTTTTTTTTTACCTTTATCACAAGACATATTGTTCCGCCGTTAGTTGGTTAGTTAGCAGGATTACGGAAAAACTGTACAACCTTTTTTACTGGGATCTTTATGGAGGGTTGTTTTATTATCTGCTACAAAGGGGAAATATGTTTGTCTTTAAACTAATTATAATCATGTGATATCAATGTCCTTCAAGCAGCAAGTAGACTGCTAGTGTAACAGTGGTCGTGCTGTGCAGTCCAGCCACGCACGCTCAAACCGGCGACCACAAAGCCACCTTACTTGCAAGTAAAGTCAAGCAGCGCTAGCCAGTGAGCTCAAAGACAAAGGCTCTCAAGTCATTATCAGCGCAGCTCTTAACGCATCTGACAGTTAGGTTTCCCTGACTTAGTATCGCACAGCCACACCAGCTGACATGTATCACACTAACTACAATGGAACCCGTGTTGAAATGATTGATTTTTGTTTACAATGTTTGCCGTTTCTATTGTACCGTCCTGTCATCTTGCATCTTTGAGTTGTATAGTGTACGCTGACTGTGTTGTGTTGTCAGAGCACACGCTGCTGATTGCAAAAATTAACATTTGACAAAAACAATTAGACTATTTTTAGGTGGCAGAAAGTTTTTATTTTTCCAACATAGCTGTGCAACCATATTGTTGAAAAGCAATTAGCTATACGAACCTATAGCATTCAGATTAGGGATGTCCCGATCCAGGTTTTTGCACTTCCGATCCGATACCGATATTGTATTTGCATTTCCGATCCGATACCGATACTGACCGATACTGGCCTATCCGAGCATGTATTAAAGTTTAAAGTTATTTAGCCTACTTAGTTGTCAGAATCATGTTGAAAAGGGTTTTAGTACTCTTGATAACAACTAGCCAGCTGAATTAGGGGAGTTTGAATAATACACAATGGTTGGTAACAAGAAACTGACCTGTTTATTCAAGGATAAACACAAAATAGACAAAATTATACATGACAAACAGAAATGGCATCATTGAACTAGGGCTGGGCGATATGGCCTTTTTTTAATATTGCGTTATTTTAAGGCCATATTGTGATACACAATATATATCTCGATATTTTGCCTTAGCCTTGAATGAACACTTGATGCATATAATCACAGCAGTATGATGATTCTATGTGTTTTGATTGATTGATTGAGACTTTTATTAGTAGGTTGCACAGTGAAGTATATATTCCGTACAATTGACCACGAAATGGTAACACCCGAATAAGTTTTTCAACTTGTTTAAGACGGGGTCCACTTAAATTGATTCATGATACAGATATATACTATTTTGATGGTGTGGAGTCTGGACGTGTGGCACCGAATGGAGATAAGCGTCTCGACAGACGTCACAATATTTGAACAAAGATGACGAAAACTGTTGTCTCTGTCGTGTCCGTGTGTCGAAAATTGTTATGCGCTTATTTTTTTATTTGATTTTGTGCGTGGCATAGATTTGCCGTGCGCAGAGGACGCTTGAGCAGGCGCGCACCTTAGCAGCTGCGCTAGCATCACAGCTAACGTTAGCCATGCTGCTACCTCGCTCTCTGCTGGGAGAGGACGTATACGTATGTGACGTGTGACGTGACAGTATGTGACGTGACAGTATGTGACGTGTGTAAGAAGGTGCGCTCGCTGTCTGTGAGAGGGAGACACAGGAAAGAGTGAGAAGAGCCTGTCGTGTAATGCCAGCAGCTAAAAGCAACTGCGTGGGAATTGTGGATGTGTTGAAGGTGTGCTGGAAAATGCGGAACGGAAATTACGGAGCAGCAGAAAAGTGGAATGTATTATTTAAATAGGCGCGTTGGAAAACACGGACCGGAGTTTTTTTTTAAACTGGATCTGGATCGGCATTTTTCCATGCCTTGCCGATACGCAATTTTTGGCAAATATCGGCAGCCGATCCGATCCAAATATCGGATCGGGACATCCCTAGTTCAGATGAGCGAAATTTTACTGAAAAATGTTCTTTATGTTTGTTTTGCTCATGAAAATAAATCTGGCAGTCAATTCCCATTATATAAAACAGCTTTTTAGTAATGGGGAGATAAAGAACTGTACTTGGAAATAGGGTTGGGCAATATATCGAGTTTGTAAACAAGATATGAATTAAGAAAATATCGTAACATCGATATAATTTATTTCACGTTAAAATGACCAAACACCGCTTATTTATTGTGTTCCTTGTTCTCCCCGCTTCCCACTCACTCTCAAAACTCCATGGGCTACTAAAGCCCTCCCCTTCCTCCTTCCAAGACGGGCTTGCACTTATAAGAACATCCATGATTGGTTGGTTGTTTACTATGATGAGTCACGATTGATTAAGATTTGAGCAAAACATTAGGGACAGGCCAATCAGAGACAAGATAGGGCGGGTCATGGAACCAGGAAGGGAAATCACAACAGAAATCCCAAATAACGACGAGAGAGTCGGAGAAGAGAAGAGGAAATATTCAAGCGGGCGATTTATATATTAAAAAAAACTAGTGGAAGATGGCAGAGGGATTCTCTTCCTTAGTTTTTCTTTTAGCGATGTAGACGACGTGCAGGAAACGCACAATGCGTCTACTTGGCCACATTTGGACAAATGTATGCGTCTGGATTAGGGATGTCCCGATCCAGGTTTTTGCACTTCCGATCCGATACCGATATTGTTTTTGCATTTCCGATCCGATACCGATACTGACCGATACCGATACTGACCGATACTGGCCTATTCGAGCATGTATTAAAGTTTAAAGTTATTTAGCCTACTTAGTTGTCAGAATCATGTTGAAAAGGGTTTTAGTACTCTTGATAACAACTAGCCAGCTGAATTAGGGGAGTTTGAATAATACACAATGGTTGGTAACAAGAAACTGACCTGTTTATTCAAGGATAAACACAAAATAGACAAAATTATACATGACAAACAGAAATGGCATCATTGAACTAGGGCTGGGCGATATGGCCTTTTTTTAATATTGCGTTATTTTAAGGCCATATTGTGATACACAATATATATCTCGATATTTTGCCTTAGCCTTGAATGAACACTTGATGCATATAATCACAGCAGTATGATGATTCTATGTGTTTTGATTGATTGATTGAGACTTTTATTAGTAGGTTGCACAGTGAAGTATATATTCCGTACAATTGACCACGAAATGGTAACACCCGAATAAGTTTTTCAACTTGTTTAAGACGGGGTCCACTTAAATTGATTCATGATACAGATATATACTATTTTGATGGTGTGGAGTCTGGACGTGTGGCACCGAATGGAGATAAGCGTCTCGACAGACGTCACAATATTTGAACAAAGATGACGAAAACTGTTGTCTCTGTCGTGTCCGTGTGTCGAAAATTGTTATGCGCTTATTTTTTTATTTGATTTTGTGCGTGGCATAGATTTGCCGTGCGCAGAGGACGCTTGAGCAGGCGCGCACCTTAGCAGCTGCGCTAGCATCACAGCTAACGTTAGCCATGCTGCTACCTCGCTCTCTGCTGGGAGAGGACGTATACGTATGTGACGTGTGACGTGACAGTATGTGACGTGACAGTATGTGACGTGTGTAAGAAGGTGCGCTCGCTGTCTGTGAGAGGGAGACACAGGAAAGAGGGAGAAGAGCCTGTCGTGTAATGCCAGCAGCTAAAAGCAACTGCGTGGGAATTGTGGATGTGTTGAAGGTGTGCTGGAAAATGCGGAACGGAAATTACGGAGCAGCAGAAAAGTGGAATGTATTATTTAAATAGGCGCGTTGGAAAACACGGACCGGGGTTTTTTTTTTAAACTGGATCTGGATCGGCATTTTCCCATGCCTTGCCGATACGCAATTTTTGGCAAATATCGGCAGCCGATCCGATCCAAATATCGGATCGGGACATCCCTAGTCTGGATAAAACATTTATTTGAGTTGTTTACCATGTAAGCCCAAATCGCAGCACCAAGCAAACAATCTGAAAATACTACGCCTTATTAATATTACTACTACGGATGCCTTTAACAAAAATTCCTCAAAACAGCCCACTACCTATAATGTGGGCTTTTTAAACATAAGATCATTGTCTCCCAAAACGTTATTAGTTAATGAGGTCATTAGAGACAACAATCTTAACGTCATTGGTCTCAGCAAAACCTGGCTCAAACCAGACACATTTTTTGCGCTGAACGAGGCATCTCCTCCTAACTATACGAATGCGCATATTGCCCGTCCCCTTAAAAGGGGTGGGGGGGTCGCACTAATATACAATGAAAACCTTCACCTTACCCCTAACTTAAGTAATAAATATAAATCATTCTAGGTGCTTACTATGAGGTCTGTCGCACCGCTGCCTCTCTACCTGGCTGTTATCTACCGCCCCCCTGGGCCCTATTCGGACTTAATCAGTGAATTCTCAGAGTTTGTCGCTGATCTAGTGACGCATGCCGACAATATAATTATAATGGGGGACTTTAATATCCATATGAATACCCCATCAGACCCTAATTACAGGCTCCGATCAATTACCTTATAAAATTCGAAGTTCTGACTCATTGTCAACAAGCTAATAATACTAATAACTGCTTTAGCAGCCGCAACATTAATGCTGCCACAACGATGACTCTTGCTGGCCTATTGCCTTCGGTAATGGCGCCATTCCCAAATTATGTGGGCTCTATTGATAACCTCACTAACAACTTTAACGACGCCCTGCGCGAAACCATTGATAGTATAGCACCGCTAAAGCTAAAAAGGGCCCCTAAAAGGCATACCCCATGGTTTACAGAAGAAACTAGAGCTCTTAAATTATCATGTAGAAAGCTGGAACGCAAATGGCGCGCGACTAAACTTGAGGTTTTCCATCAAGCATGGAGTGATAGTTCAATAATTTATAAACGCTATAACTAAATATTACTCAAATCTCATTCGCCTCAACAAAAACGATCCTAAATATTTGTTGAGTATCGCTAACCCAACAAGGGACTCCTCCCAGTAGCTCCACCCACTCGGCAGATGACTTTATGAATTTCTTTAATAAGAAAATTTAACTCATTAGAAAGGAGATTAAAGACAACGCATCCCAGCTACTACTGGGTTTTATTAACACAGATACAAATGTATATACGACGGATATTGCCCTCCAAAATAGTCTCTCTCTTTTTGATGAAATAACATCAGAGGAACTCCTACGGCGTGTAAATGGGATAAAACAAAACATGTTTACTTGACCCACTTCCTGGGAAACTTATCAAGGAACTCTTTGTAATGTTAGGACCATAAGTGCTAAACATTAAAAACGTATCAATTTCCTGTGGCACTGTTCCCCTAGCATTCAAAAAAGTGGTTATTCATCCTCTGCTCAAAAGACCTAACCTCGATCCTGACCTCATGGTTTATTTCGAAAATCCTCGAAAAAATTGTTGCACAGCAACACTTAGCGTCTAACAATCTCTGTGAACCCTTTCAATCCGGTTTCAGGGCAAATCACTCTATGGAGACAGCCCTCGCAAAAATGACTAATGATCTATTGCTAAAGATGGATGCTGATGCGTCATCCATGTTGCTGCTTCTTGATCTTAGCGCTGCTTTCGATAGTCAATCATAATATTTTATTAGAGCGTATCAAAACACGTATTGGTATGTCAGACTTAGCCTTGTCTTGGTTTAACTCCTATCTTACTGACACGATGCAGTGCGTCTCCCATAACAATGTGACCTCGGAGTATGTTAAGGTAACGTGTGGAGTTCTACATGCCCCTAAAGCTGACCAACACGCCGGATTGTAGTCAGCCGGAGGCGTGTCTTAATGAAATTAAACAATGGATGTCCGCTAACTTTTTGCAACTCAACGCTAAGAAAACGGAAATGCTGATTATCTGTCCTGCTAGACACTGACACCTATTTAATAATACCACCTTAACATTTGACAACGAAACAATTACACAAGGCAACTCGGTAAAGAATCTGGGTAATATCTTCGACCCAATTCTCTCGTTTGAGTCACACATTAAGAGTGTTACTAAAACGGCCTTCTTTCATCTCTGTAATATCGCAAAAATGTGTTCCATTTTGTCCATTAACGACGCTGAGATAATTATTCATGCGTTTGTTACGTCTTTTCTCGATTACTGTAACGTATTATTTTCGGGTCTCCCTATGTCTAGCATTAAAAGATTACAGTTGGTACAAAATGCGGCTGCTAGACTTTTGACAAGAACAAGAAAGTTTGATCGTATTACGCCTATACTGGCTCACCTGCACTGGCTTCCTGTGCACTTAAAGGGGAACATTATCACAATTTCAGAAGGGTTAAAACCATTAAAAATCAGTTCCCAGTGGCTTATTTTATTTTTCGAAGTTTTTTTAAAAATTTTACCCATCACGCAATTTCCCTAAAAAAAGCTTCAAAGTGCCTGATTTTAACCATCGTCATATACACCCGTCCATTTTCCTGTGACGTCACATAGTGATGCCAACACAAACAAACATGGCGCATAGAACAGCAAGCTATAGCGACATTAGCTCGGATTCAGACTCGGATTTCAGCGGCTTAAGCGATTCAACAGATTACGCATGTATTGAAACGGATGGTTGTAGTGTGGAGGCAGGTAGCGAAAACGAAATTGAAGAAGAAACTGAAGCTATTGAGCCATATCGGTTTGAACCGTATGCAAGCAAAACCGACGAAAACGACACGACAGCCAGCGACACGGGAGAAAGCGAGGACGAATTCGGCGATCGCCTTCTAACCAACGATTGGTATGTGTTTGTTTGGTATTAAAGGAAACTAACAACTATGAACTAGGTTTACAGCATATGAAATACATTTGGCAACAACATGCACTTTGAGAGTGCAGACAGCCCAATTTTCATCAATTAATATATTCTGTAGACATACCCTCATCCGCTCTCTTTTCCTGAAAGCTGATCTGTCCAGTTTTGGAGTTGATGTCAGCAGGCCAGGGAAGCTGAGGGCCGCACACTGAAAACTTAAATCACGCGGGGGCCCTTTTGATTGTTTTGATTTTAGACCATTCTTGCCAACCCTCCCGGATTTTCCGGTAGACTCCCGAAATTCAGCGCCTCTCCCGAAAATCTCCCGAAATTCAGGCGTAGCTGGAGGCCACGCCCCCTCCAGTTCCATGCGGACCTGAGTGACGTGTCAACAGCCTGTTTTCACGTCCGCTTTAGACTTAGACTTAGACTTAGACAAACTTTAATGATCCACAAGGGAAATTGTTCAACACATTTTCAAAACCAATACAATATAGAATTGTTGTTTTTTACCTTTAGGGCTCCTCTCAAGTGTGGTCCCGGCGACCCGCAAGGGTCTCAGAAATGAAATGTTAGAAATAAGTCATATATTATACTATTTGTATCTGTCATTATTCAAGGCTAGATCGACTTCATGTCTTTCTGTCGATTTAAATAAATGTAAGAAAACCTAGTTTTTTATGGCAAAAACACAAACTATTGCAATATTTACGCCCCAAAAATATTCAAATAGGAATACTGGATGTAAAGTAATTGAAGCCAAAAATATGTCAAAAATTCATAACATAATTGATTTTAATTCAATATCTTTTTTGGGGGCAATGATAGTTTTTGGGATCCAAAAGGGTCCCCATTCATAAAAGTATTACTTTTTCTTTTTTTTTTTTACTTTCAAAACTTAAGTCTCTAGATCAACTTCAGATCTATCCGTTATTATAATTATTATTGTTGTTTTTCAAACAATCAATCAATCAAAGTTTATTTATATAGCCCTAAATCACAAGGGTCTCAAAGGGCTGCACAAGCCACAACGGTATCCTCAGTTTAGATCCCACATAAGAGCAAGAAAAAACTCAACCCAATGGGACACGATGAGAAACCTTGGAGGGGACCGCAGATGATGTTTTTATCATTTTTATTTTTTGTATTTATTTTTAATACATTTTTTTGTCAAAGAAAACTTGATATAAAAATGTGCAATATTTTCTACCAAAAATGTTAAAGTGAAATATTTTATGTTCAATAATTGGAGCCTCAAATATGTCAATCATTCATAACACCATCGATTTGAATTAATTATCCTTTTTTGAGCAATACCTTTATATTGAATTAGAAATATTTCCCCCCAAAGAAACTTTCAAAGTGGAATAATTGATGTGAAGTCTTTAGAGACTTGACTGGGTCAATAATTCATAACAACATTGATTTTGATTCATTATTATGTTGTGGGCATTGGCAGCTATGTGTTATTAGAGTCAACATTGCAACTTTTTCTCGTTAGATTCAACCTCTATGTTCTTTAATTCCATCCACTTTCTTATGTTTTTTTGAATAGTATTTTAAGAATGTGCCGCAGGCCGTTAGAAAATTAGCTGCTGGCTGAACCCCCCCACCCCCCCTTCTCTCATTTTGGACATAAAACCCGCACATAAAAAGTTGTTTTGCAAGCTTTTGTCATTTCAGTCAATCAGTTTTTCATATGGCCTTTAATCACAGCAGGTCCCTCATTCATGATGATGTGGGAGTCCAGTCCATTGGGGGCCAGCAGAGGAGGTCCCCCTTGAGACCTCCGAATTCGGGAGATGGGGGTTTTGAAGGGGGGCGGGGTTGAGGTGGGCGGGATTGAAGGGGTCGGGGTTTGGTGGTAGCGGGAGGTGTATATTGTAGCGTCCCGGAAGAGTTAGTGCTGCAAGGGGTTCTGGGTATTTGTTCTGTTGTGTTTATGTTGTGTTACGGTGCGGATGTTCTCCTGAAATGTGTTTGTCATTCTTGTTTGGTGTGGGTTCACAGCGTGGCGCATATTTGTAACAGTGTTAAAGTTGTTTATACGGCCACGCTCAGTGTGACCTGTATGGCTGTTGATCAAGTATGCCTTGCATTCACTCATGCGTGTGTAAAAGCCGCTTATATTGTGTGATTGGGCCGGCACGCTGTTTGCATGGAGGAAAAGCAGATGTGACAACAGGTTGTAGAAGACGCTAAAGGCAGTGCCCCCAATATTGTTGTCCGTGTGGAAATCGGGAGAAATTCGGGAGAATGGTTGCCCCGGGAGATTTTCGGGAGGGGCACTGAAATTCGGGAGTCTCCCGGGAAAATCGTGAGGGTTGGCAAGTATGGGTCCACACTGGAGTCATGACTTAGAATAGCTAGCACCTCCTCCAAATTGGCATCTCTGCATTTAACGTCTAATTTATTGTTCATTATCCATTTCAACGATTACTTTGTGGACACTTTTGCAGCTTGTGGAAAGCTCCATCAAAGCCTGCTTGGAGGAGTGTGGTGTGGAAGAACGCTGGGTGATCCGTGGCCTCTGTGGCCTCTGAAACACTCCCGAGTGTGTCAGATGTTGTGCAGCATGCTGTCACAATACTTCAGCAGTCCGTGGACCAGTCAGCCCATTAGCCTTGGCAAAGTGCCGGCTCCGGGGGGGTAGGTTGGCAGTGGTGGGGTGTGGGGGGTGGGGTGGGGTCTCTGTCAGTCACAGCACCGCCCGTCATCAAGTCATTGTGCGGCCATCAATTGCGGGACGTAAGCATGTCGCCAGCAGATGGGGGCCCAGCAGGAGGACATGGGGGTGCAGCGCCCTGAGCCTCCACCCCAAACAGAGTGCAGGAAAGAGGGGGCCACTAGTGGCTAACCCCCCCCCCCCCCCTCCTGGTTGAAGTCCTAATGTTGTCTGTGATTAATTAGACACCAACAACCGCGTGCAAACAACGTCCACATTTTGTCTGCTGCTGCAGTCACCGGCTGCAAAGATGTTCTTTTGCACGGATAATGATATTCATAAAGAGACCACCTAGTGGGGGGCTTTAAGGAAATATAGAAAAGGAATAAAAAAGTGCTCCGTAGCAACAACATACACGCGGCGGCAAGCGGCATCTTGGGAAATTTTGACCGGATTGGGATGCAAAGAGAGGGGAAGCTTTAAAGTAGGCCATGTTGTGTGCAGCAACACGGCGCTCTCCTCTGGCACAAACAGTTGATCAATTAAACATGAGAGGATTTAATCATCTAATGAAGACGGCTCCGAGGTTAAAGCAAATCTCAACCTCGACACCAATACGACACTTTTAGATAGCATTTACGCTCGCTAATGAGCATCAAGGCAAGCGGTTTATTTATGAAAATGTGCTTTTACAAAGATAAGTATGCTCACTTTTCACTGACATTGTGCGTGTTTCTGCATCACTTCACAGCGTTTAGGGCAGGGCCGTTCAATTGGCAGGCCGGGGGCCAGATTCGACACGGGGATGACACCGTACCGGCCCCCCGAGTTCAATTCAAAACTTAGGAGACAAACATTTTTTGCTGCGAATTCCTAAAAACACTGGAGTGCTCCTGTTGTGTAAAAGAACTTGGACCATTGAAAACACATTGGCACATCCTTGCATGGACTTTTTAACCTTGCTAGCAAACATAAAACACTGGGCTCCAAACTTGTGATTTACATAACTGATGTGTTCCTCAAGGCTCCGCTTTAAGTCCCCTCCTTTTTAGCAGGTACACTTTTTTTTGTAGTGTGATTTATTTAATTAAGGTGTTGCTGTAGCTTGTTTACTTTTTTAAAAAAAGCCTTCAGTTATGCTGCTCCCTGGTCATGGAATGACATCCAGAAAGATCTGAGGCTACCAGAATTGATCACTGTGGGGGGAGATGTAGCCAGCGCTGCCTGCAGGAGCAAAAGTCACCGACTCTGTCCATGGTGCTGAGGACAGAGCACCATCAGACGAGGGCGTGGCCGTGCTGACGGCGAGACACAGCTGGCAGGTGATTAGATTTCACAGGTGGTACGTGTTAATCTAATCATCTATTGTCTTTAACAGTAAGCTGCTGGGAGCAGGAGGGGAGAGAGGATACAGACGTGACTGAAAATTCACGTTCTGGGGGAGAAAGACTTTGAAAAAAACCTATGTACATTAAAACCTTTGTTAAAAACTGCACGCTTGGCTCTTGTGCCGTGTCTTCTGTGGAACTGCGAGGAAGCGACTTCCACAATCACTTTGTGGGGAGTTTAAGTCCATTTTAAAAGATCGAGAAACCAGTTGTCTTGGGCAATGTACTTGCTTTTAAATTGAATTATTACTTAATCTTTTTAAATTATTTTTGACCTGTTGTAGTTTAACTGCTGTTGTTCTGTTGTATTGTCCTGTTGTAATTATTATTGTAACTTTGTTTGTGCCGCCCTCTTTGTCAGGTTGCTCTTGAAAAATAGATTTTGATCTCAATGAGTCTTCACCTGGTTAAATATTGATTGAGATGAGATGCAGTCCGTCATGTGTTCAGCCTCTTTAGTTAAACTAGTGGTGATCCTCAAGATTCCATTTTAGGTCCTCCGTTTTTCACCATTTGGGGTTTTCAACTGGTGGCGAGTTCAGTTCAAATAATTTGTGAGAAACTCACATTTTTGCCGCAGATTTTCAAAAACACTCAAACGCTGTCATCGAGATGATCTTTGACTAGCTTTTTTGTAGAATGTCCTTAAAAACCGCATAGTGCTCCTGTAACTTTGACAAAATAAATGCACCAAAATTAAATGTCTACTGTAGAGGACACTGTTGCTCCGGAATATAGAAACAAGGAATACTAGTGAAGGGTCCTTATAGCTTTCTGGAAATGTGGCCCCCAGTGTCCCTGGTTTGGGGGTTAATTTCAGCTGCTGCAAATAACATCCATTACTGCGACAACTCCATGCATAAAGTGCCGTAACGCACCTTTATTATGTCCCTGACACCAAAATTAACCAGTAATAAAAATCATTTTAATCGTTTGTGATGGTAATCAAAGAGAGGCGTTGATTTGAGAGGTCAAACCTACAGTGGAATGATCAAACGGTGACAAAACCTTGTAAGCATTAATATTTTTTGACACCACAGTGGTGAAAAATGAGCTCTGGGCTCCAGCAGGTGCAGGTAAACATCCTCCAGTGTGACCTGCAGCTCATCAGTACAAGACTCCGCTGTCACCTTCCATCAATGCTGTCTCTGTGATGCTGGAGGAAGGCCAGGCGAAAGGCTTTGCCGCCCCTTGGTGGTCACATGTGGTAACGCAGCCAGTTTAGCTGCAGACCTGTAAGACAACACGTCATTTTAATTCTAATAAAAAGGGTTTTATATTAGCAATTATTGGAACCAAACACATCCACAAATACAATTTTAAATGAATAAAAAAAACAACGTTTGCAGTCAAAACAGCATAAAAATATTTATATTATCAACAATTGAAAAGTTGGAAAAATATTAAATAAACAAGATTTTAAAAATTAAAAGTAAAAAATTTAATATATATATATATACTGATTAAAACAAACAAAAAATAAACAATAAAATATGTACAATAAGGGAAACATCTTTTCTAGTGAGGATTATTTCTCTGGTTGATGTTCCCCTTTATTGTGTACAGTTAATACATATTTTAAATAACATAATGAAAAACACAAACTAACAATTATTAGGTTATAAAAGAAAATCTGAAGAACAAAAATGTGACAATTATTTATGTTAATGCGACAATATAAATAAATAGTTATAGTTATAAAAATGAATAAAAATAAATATTTCAATTTAAACAAAAATATATATATTTTAAATAAGAACTAATTATGGCTCAGATGATGTTCTCGTGACTTTTTTTTCTTTTCTTTTTTGCCAATAGTGGAGCATAAATACATGTTTCTAATTATCAAAACTTTCTTGGTTTTTACAGTCTGATAAAAAAAAAAAAAAAAAAAAAGAAAAACATGTTAAATAAGGAGACATATTTTCCAGTGGGAATTATGTCTCTGGTTGATGTTCCCATTGAATGTGTCCAGTTAATACAGCTTTTAAAAAAACGTATTAAAAAATTAACAAAGGAGCAATAACTAGGTTGAAATAGAAAATCTGAAAAACAAAAATTAGAAAATTATTGATGCTTATGATGTTACTACCTTATTTTATTTTAATGCAACAATATAAAGAAACATTTATAATTCTAAAAATGAATAAAAATATACATTGCAATCCAAACAAAAAAGCTAGTATCTTAATAAGAATAATTATGGCTCGGATAAGATTCTCATTGGTTTTTTTTCTCACCAATAGTAGAGCATAAATACATGTTTCTAATTATTAAAAATTGTTTGGTTTTTACAGTCTGGTATAAAAAACAAAACAACAAACATGTAAATAAACATATTTTCCAGTGGGAATTATGTCTCTGGTTGATGTTCCCATTTAATGTGTACAGTTAAAACATTTTTTTTTTTTTTAAAACGTATTTATAAAAAATTAAAAAACGACACAAACTAGCAATATTTAGGTTAATAAAGAAAATCTGAAGACATTTTTTTTAAATGATTCATGCTCATGATAGTACTGTCTTATTGTATGTTAATACAACAATATAAAGAAACATATTTATCATTCTAAAAATATACATTCAAATTTAAACAAACATATATATTAAAAAAGAATAATATCTTAAATAAGAATAATTTGTAATAAAATAATACATAATTTTAGTTAGCAATAGTAGAGCATAAATACATGTTTCTAATTATCAAAAATTGTGTGGTTTTTACAGTCGTTGACAGTTTAAACAGGGGTGTCAAATACAGAGTGGGCCAAAATTTAAACTGAACAAGGTTGAACAAATTAACCTTTTAATAGGGACCCAAACAAGTTTTGCATTGAATATTGAACAAGCAAGTCTTATATAACTTTATAGTGACATGCAAAATCGAGTTTCAAATAATAATAATAATAATTAAAAAATATCAATGGCATATCAAATACAATTTAAATAAAAATTGAATGCCTCTTTTCTATTTGCAGCCTTCTGAGGTAAATATCAACATTAACTTTTTCCACAGGCTAATAAATTTGAAAATAAAATAACAATGAATAAACCAACCATTCAGGACTTAAAACTGCTCAGTTTGCAACACGCTGATCTAATCTGATGTGCCCAAGCCAGATACCTGCCATCTTTTCTTGGATGCTAGTTCATTAATGTCGGGGCTCAGGCTTTGAGCTGAGGCAACCTTCATTATCGAACGACGGTGTTCATCAGTCATTATATCTCGTCCACCCGGACCACAGTCTTGGGGGCGTGCCTTAAAGGCACTGCCTTTAACGTACTGTACGAGCTATCGTCACGTCCGCTTTTTATCCATTCTAACATCGTTCAGACCCAGTCACAAGATATGTGCGGCTACAAAATACACCCCAACCCCCCACACACACACACCTTGTAGCGTCCCGGAAGAGTTAGTGATGCAAAGGATTCTGGGTATTTGTTCTGTTGTGTTTATGTTGTGTTACGGTGTGGATGTTCTCCCGAAATGTGTTTGTCATTCTTGTTTGGTGTGGCTTCACAGTGTGGCGTATATTTTTAACAGTGTTAAAGTTATTTATGCGGACACCCACAGTGTAACCTGTATTGCTGTTGATCAAGTACGCGTTGCATTCACTTGTGTGTGCGTGCAGAAGCCGCACATATAATGTGACTGGGCCAGCACTCGTTGGACTGGATGAAAAGCGGACGTGACGATTTTCGGGAGGGCCACTGAAATTTTGGAGTCTCCCGGGAGGCTTGGCAAGTATGAGAATTAGCGGTGAATGTGGTGTTACCGCGGCACCGCCGCTGTATATAATCGGCGGGCCAGCTCTAGTGTTAATTTGATATCGCTTCAAGGGCCAAGTGAAATTACACGGCGAGCCAAATTTGGCCCGCGGGCCAGAGTTTGACACCCATGGTTTAAACCATATGTTGAAACCGGATAAAAATGTTAATATATATTAAAAAAAACAAATGGCTAAATAATATTGGGATGCGAATCTTACAACAACACAGTTTAATTTGACTCCAACTCCCGGGGTGCATTTTCGATTCGGAATCAATTCTCAAGTCAAACTAATTTTCGCAATTTATTATTTGGTATATAAATTATGAAAATAAACATTTTCAAAACGATCTACAAAAGCTCCTCCTTTGAATTGTGTACATGTGCCGTTATAAAGTCAGGAGTTGGCATCTAAAATGGATTTTTAAAAACGGATTTGAGTATTTTGAATTGATTCAGTCTTCAAACAAAAATCCCGATTCAGATATGAACTCTTTTGTGGCCCCCCAATTATAAAATCACGTCCAGAAAGAATTATGAGTGTCAATGACTCTTAAGTTTTTTAAATTATTACATATTTAGAGATGTTTTAAACTATCAGCAATTGTAAATATATCAATATATATTTCCAAAAAAAATAAAAAATGATTGGCAAAAAAATGCTCAACAATTAAAAACACTTACAAGTTTAATGTTATCCAGACTGGATATTATTTAGATTTAACTCAGGCTTACATGTATCCTCACATGTGCTTATTGGGAACAGTCAACTGGTTTTGTCAAATTGCTTAAAAACTAAAAGAAAAGTACAAATAAAAGATTTGTTGTGTTGCCTTCAACAAACCATTTGATTGTGTGCATTTTACGGTTTTCATTCATTTCATTTCATTCTTTCCTCCTATCCAGGAGATTGCAAAAAGCCGCTGCCTGACCAGGGCTCAGAAAATCTGCAAAGACTCCTCCCACTCCCACCAAGGACTGTTTTCACTACTGGTCTCTAGAAAGAGGTTCCACAGCCTCCGAAGCAGAACCTCCAGGTTCTGTAACAGCTTCTTCCCTCAGGCCGTAAGACTCTTGAACGCATCATAATTAAATTATCCCGTCAACGTACTCCCCCCAAAATGGATTAACTCGCTGGAATAAAAAAAAGACAATATAACATACATCCATAAACGTGGACGCATGTGGAAAAGTGCAATATATTTATCTGTACAGTAATTTATTTATGTATATTTATATATATTTATTTATTTTATATATATATTTATACATTATTTATATATATTTATTTATTTATATATGCACCGTATTGCTTTTTTATCCTGCACTACCATGAGCTTATGTAACGAAATTTCGTTCTTATCTGTGCTGTAAAGTTCAAATTTGAATGACAATAAAAATGAAGTCTAAGTCTAATTAAAAGCATTTTGAAGTTACTTAATTGCCATTCAGTACTTGACTGCAACGAGCAGAGGCGCTGTTGATTACGTTTACTTTAATCGAGCGTGTCAGGTGCCACGCGCGAAGACGTCACTTCCTGTCTATTTGGTTTTTTTTGCGGCAGTTTTGTTCCGTCGCTGTTACCACGTTTTTCTATTTTGTAATCTGTATTTTAATAACAATATCATATAAAAGATGACATACGAAACTAAACAAAGGTTACTTAAGAATACACTATTTATTTTGAAACCGTACAGAAACCGCCCTGCGATGAGATGGCGACTTGTCCAGGGTGTACCCCGCCTTCCGCCCGATTGTAGCTGAGATTGGCTTCAGCACCCCCCGCGACCCCAAAGGGAATAAGCGGTAGAAAATGGATGGATGGATGGACCGTACAGAAACCTGAACGATGTGCTCAGCAGCCTTCAATGGCAAATAAATCAAACTTTGTTTTCTTACTATCTTATGTACATCAATTAACAATACGGATGTTTTAAAAGTCTACCTTTTGTTAGGCTGCAGTACAATAAGTGCCTTGTTTAAAAAAACAAAAGGAATTACACGATGTGAGTCAGTGACACCTCCGTGCGTCATTGATTGCAATGACAAGAGTGAAAGTGGTTGAAAATGTGGCGATTATACTCCAAAACATTTTTTATCTACCCCATGTCCATGTTTATATTCTTTGTCATTTTTACTTCTTTGTTTTTTTTTCTTTTCTACAAAACCTTTATTAAATATTGAAACATCATACAACGTGACGTTGCAGAAGCTGTCCTAAAAAAAAAAAAAAATCAAAGTCCAGGAAGTGACGTAGTAATCGCGCACGCGTGGACTGATCGTGTTCTGCGGTAGCGGTCGTGTAGTGACAAGTTGCAGCATCATCGCCGGTATGGAAACAGAAGCGGAGACCATTGAGGGAGAGAGTTGGTAGGTCTGCATTTCAAATGGTGCTTTTATTGCAAAGTGTTGCATTCCCACATTCATATTCAGATGTTATACTGTAGTTGTTAGTCAAAAACATCATCAGGTCCTCCACGTGGGCGAAAAGGGCCATTTATCAAATGTGTAGTGTGTGTGTAAACTTGAGCAGCCACAAAAAAAAAACACATTTGTCTTTTCTTTCTCAAGTCATTATTTGTGTGTGTGTGTGTGTATATATATATATATATATATATATATATATATATATACCGAATAATGACTTGGAGGGGCTCTGAGACGGCCCACGCTGATTGTCTAGAAGATTCCAAATGAAAAACAAAGATGTCTTTTTGTTGTTTGAAACGGATACACCTGAACAGAGGGAGGTGGGCGGGGCTAGTAAAAAGAGACAGACAAAAGTAGAACATGCATATTCCAAAGCTGTCAACGTTTGTCTCCTTGTAGCTGCTCCGATGCAAACCTTACAAAAAGAGTCAACTATCGTATATATTTATATCTATATAGATTTATTTATATTAATTTGTACAAGGGAGAAAGTAGAACCTTGGTGCTTGAAAAGCCAAGTAAGCGTCACCCGAACCTGACGGCGCACTAAGGACCAGACAAGACCTGACGAGGTCAGCGCCTGCATGGTAAATGAGCAGAAAATTTTAAAAAAAGTATGTATATACATATGTATATATATATATATATATATATATATATATATATATATATATGCGGCGAAATAGTTGTGATCTGGAATGTTGTGAGAGTATGAGGGCTGTAAAAAGTACACTTGAAAGAGAGGAGGAAAGCGGGGTAAGTCCACACCTGAATACAAGGGCAGCATATCTCAATTTTTCTTTTTTGCAAAAAAAAACACGTTTCTTTGTAAAAAAAAATTCTGAACTACAAAAGAGCTTCCACAGTCTCTGTGGAGATACAGGAGATACATGCTTTTTTTGGACATTGATATTGTCAGATGAAAAGCAAGCGTCTCCATTTTTTTAGCACCCCAAAAACAAAATTTGGAGTAAAACCTAATATAAAAGATGTTTGTTGAAAAACAGGTTATGTTTAAAAAAAAAAAGATAGTTTTAGGAAATAACTAGAGGTACATGCTTTTCATTTAAAACATAGCTATGAGTAAAATAAAGCAGTTGTTGATGTCCGGTTTTTGCTAACGTTTTACAACAAAGACTTTAAAATGTTATCTGGCAAAACCTTGCATTCCAAATTAATTTGATTTGTGTGAATCATAACCACAAAATACCTACATGTGTTTCGCGTTTGCTAGCGTTTTAGAACAAAGTCTTTGGAAATGGTTTAAAACTTCTCAGTCTGATAAAAAAAAACAAAAAAACCTCCAACTTTGTACACCACATAACTGAAAAGGAGATACATATGCCTTTCGAGACACGACAACGACATTCACAAGAAACAAAACACAAAAAAGTAGTTGACGTCCTGTTTTTGATTACATTTGATAACCAAGTGGAAATTATTTAAAAAATCCAGTCTAAAAAATACAAATAAAAACCTTGAAGAAGCAACGTTGTGCAAAATTGGATTGTAATTTCAAACGAGTGGAAATTGAATCCAACTAATCACCAAAATGATTCCCGAGCGCGGCCACCGCGACTGCTCACTGCTCCCCTCACCTCCCAAGGGTTGGAACAAGAGGATGGGTCAATTTCACCACACCAAGAGTGTGTGTGTGACTATCAGTGGTACTTTAACTTATTTTCTTTCAAATAAATGGTATTTATCAATACAGGAGGAGGCACCTCCTGTTTTGTACAGTACTGAGAAATATTGTTGACATTTTAACTATTTTTTTTTAAACGAGGCTTAGGTGCATAGTTACAGGACAAAACCGCTCGGGCCGCACAGAGTTAGGAGTCGACAGGGGGCGCTGTTACATCCAGTGATGAGGTTTGCATTCGAGATGTCTTTCTTGAAGATTTGGTCATTCACTAACTGCACACCAAACACAAACGAGCGCTACGTAGACGCTTGTGGGCGACACCAAGGCTCCACTCTCCCACATTATCATCGGCTTTTGACAACAAGAGAAAAAAAATTATACGTAATATGGCCTTTTCTCTCTTCTCTTTTAAATTAACCCGTACATGAAAAAAAAAACAAGCCAGTCCACACTGCTCTACTGTCTCTCAGTACAATCACATTCAGCAGTCGCTACAGAAACCCTTCTCTGGCATAGACACGCCCACAAGTGTGCAGGACAGGAAGAGGAAGAGATGGCGGAGAACACCAGATATACAGTGTTAATCACATAGCACACTCATTGATAGTCATATACATACAAACATCCTCATCTTCAAATAAAAGTACAAAAAAAAATGACAGAAGCGAGTAGTTGTTTTTTACCACAAACTTAGAGCACTAACTTGTCTGATGACTCATCATTATTATTATTATTCACATTTGTCTCGTTATTTACATCGTGTTAACACCGTTACAAAAAGCGTGTACCTGCTGAGGAGGAAGAGAAAGGAGGCCTTTCCACTGAGCAGCTGTTGCATAACATCTGGAATTTTAACGTGCATCGCTTCTTTTTTGGCATTTTTTTTTTTTTTTTTTTTTTTTTTTAGTGTTGAGTGATAAAGAGGAAAGTGTTCCTCATCCCTGCAGAAAAAGTCAAAAGGTGGCGTGGGGAAAGGTGAAGAGGTCTGGCGAGCTTCGTACATTTCAAATCAATAAAAAAAAACGTGGTGTGTTTGGGCAAACAAACAGGACCCTTGTCTAAGCGTCGATGAGGTGTAAAGACCGCCCCCTACCAAAAAAAAAAAAACTGGACTTTTTGAGTGACAACCAGGACTGGCAGGGACAAAGACGTCACAGTATATGGGCAAAAGTATTGGGACACACAACTCTGAATCAGTAATAATTATTTGTCGTAATATTTTCGGACAACGTTATGGTAACACTTAAGGCATGTTTGGTGTGGAAGATCACCACACACAAGCTAGGCCCCCTGTCATTATCAGTGCTTTCCACACATTCACCACAATTCAATGTGGTGCAGACCTGTTACACCCTCGCTCATGATAAACACATTATAATGGGACTGTCTGTGAATGATGGCGTCGTAAATCTGCTTCTTCTTAACACACCTCATCTCAGCTGCCAAATTAGCGAGTATTCTAGGTTTTCAAAGATGGACTAGTGACAAATCTTGTGACATTTTCTGGTCTTTTGGGCCACTTTTGGAGACCAACATGAAAGCACTTATTGCTCTTTTCAACAAGCAGCGGGTCAGTTGTACCTCTCCCCCTACATTCACCCAAAATTTCCAAAAACGGTCACAGGTTGATGACAGAAAAGCCAACAAAAAAAAAGCGAGAGGAGAAAGTTCATTTGTACAGTGCAGGGTTGTACGGTATACCAGTACTAATAAAGTCCCACGGTACTAATGAATTAAAAAAGGTACTATGCTGCCTTTGAAAAATATCGATACTTTTTTTCCCATGGACATGGCACGCCAAGGTGACATTGCTGGTAATATGAGCCGTTAAGCCGCATGTGAGTCAACACACAGCACTTGCACGCAGAAACAGTGTGGAGACAGAAGAGGGATAAAGGACGTATTTTGGCTTAAAAGTTGAAAATAAAGGTGGAGCTATCAACACTGAAGCAGCGCTTTAAAACATAGCTAGCTAATAGCGACAAAATACATATCTCTTACAAGCATCATCCCTGCAGGACGAGGAAGAGCTCAATGTGATTCACTACACGCCGTAGGATACAGCAAGCTAGCTCTCCTGAATGGAAACAGATGAGCGCAGCTATACAAATATCGACTGTAAGGATACCAAGAACAAGATACGTAAAGTGGATACTACAATGATTACCGTATTTTTCGGACTATAAGTCGCATTTTTTGTCATAGTTTGGCCTGGCTCCAGTGCGACTTATATATGTTTTTTTCCTTCTTTATTTTGCATTTTCGGCAGGTGCGACTTATACTCCGGTGCGACTTATACTCCGAAAATACGGTACATTGATATTTTTTATCATCACAAAATTTTTTATCTCTTTTTTAGTGTTTATAAATTCAGCAAATACGTCCCTGGACATTATTTGCTGATATGACCAATGTAATGTGGTATTGGATCGATACCCACATTTGTAGTATCACCCAAAACTAATGTAAAGTTACCAAACAACAGAAGAATACGTGCTTATTACATTTTAACAGAAGTGTAAATGGAACATGTTGAAACAAAAAGTAACCAAATACTACTGTAACACTTGATTAATCATCCATCTTTTACCGCTTGTCCCTCATAATTTTGACAAAAGTAATAGAATGGCAAATGACACAATATGTTACTGCATATGTCACCTTTGTAACCAGTTTGTTTACTTACTACTAAAAGAGAAGTTGTCTAGTATGTTCACTATCTTATTTCATGCCAACATTGTTTAATGTATGATAAGATGTTCTGCTATTATAAAGCAAATAATAAACATTTTTGTGGTCTAATTTATTTTTAAAATACATTTTGGTATGAGGTACTTCAACTTAAAAATAAGAGCTTTCTCTTAGCTAATTGTTACACATTAAGTTGAAAGCAAACATTTGAGTTACAAGCGTCCCCGTCATTAGTTGGCGTAACAAATGTCACAGGAAACCTCGTAAGATCTGCCGGAAACATCCTGCATTACTCACTAGCATTACCTTATAGCTTGAGATCGACATTACTTTGTTTTCCAACTATGGCGAGTGGGTGTGAAGGACATAAGAAGAAGAAATATTGATTTGAGATACAAGTGTTTTGAGTTAAGAGCTCCATAACAGAACCGACGAGGCTCGCAAGTTGAGGTACTACTGTAAGTCTAAAGGTGCTTGTTTTGCTGTTCATGCTTTTTGCTTACATGCGCCAAGGCCAATTATGCAAAATCCAACATCACACATAGATTGCAGTCATGTGGGAAACACTGCACGAGGTCCAACCCCAGTGACCTCTGACCTCACTAATGGACAAAAAAAACCACACACATGCTTTAAAATGAAAGCGGTGAACACTTCCTGTCCCAATATTTTTGTCCATATTGCACAACTTACAGGTCAAACTTACAAAGACAAAACGACGAGAGATGGTTGTGATAGAAAACGGTCCTGAAAAACAACATTTTAAGCGGGGTTTCCCCAAACTGCCAGGAGCCAAAATGGCTTGCAGGTCAGAATAAAATACTGGAATCTACAAATGTAAAACGTTTGGACACCCCTGCTGTAGAGTATGAGTCCATATTCTGACAATAATGCGCAATTTATTTGAGCAAGTTACATTTCTGAGCGGGTGTGGAGGTAAAGAAGTCTGGGAAAGCCCGCTAGGAATGGAAGTCAAAAAGCATTTTTCTTGGATGTACTGCATGAAAAATCCACAAGTTTAAAAGCCAGCCAACCGAGTTCACAGTCAGTGAAACGAGGTCCGAAACAACCAAAATGTTGGCGTGTGTTTGGCAAAGATGATGAGGTAAAGAAATAAAAGTGCTCTGAGGTAGGACAGGGAATGACACAGCTTCTCCTGACAAGACGGTGCAGCGTATGTTTGTTAGTAACCAGATGATACATCGCAATGTGTGCGTGCGCGTGTGTGTGTGCAGCCCGGGGCTCTATAATCACACAACTAACTAATCAATAACCTATCACAACATTCTACCACTGAATATGTGTTAGCAGGATTATACTCAAACAACATATTACACTTTTTTTTTTTTTTCCCCCAATTTTTTTTACATGATTAACATTGGAAAAATTAATACATTTTTACATCTATTTCTAAAAAAAATTTTAATTTGTATTTTACTTAAAAAAAAATCAAAATAAAAAAATAAATACATATATATATCCATCCAATTACTACCGCTTGTCATATATTTAATAATTAAAAGAACCTTGTCAAATATTTTGGAAGCGTTTTTCATATATATATATATATATATATATATATATATATATATATATATATACATACACACACACACATATATATATGTATACATACACACATATATATATATATATATATATATATACATACATATATATATATATATACATACCTATAAATATATACATATACATACATATATATATATATATACATACATACATATATACATACATACCCGGTATATATATACAAATATATATACATATATATATATACATACATATACAGTATATATACATACATACATATATATACATACATATATATATATATATACATACCTATAAATATATACATATACATACATATATATATATATATATACATACATATATACATACATACCCGGTATATATATACATATATATATACATACATATACAGTATATATACATACATACAAATGTATATATATATATATATATATATATATATATATATATATATATATATATATATATATATATATATATATATATATATACATACATATATAAATACACATATATATATATATATATATATATATATATATATATATATACATATATATGTATATAAACTCTTCTATATTTGTACATAGTTTAGATTTTTTGTTTTTGGTTATCTCTAAATGTCTAATTTTATATTATATAGAATACTTTGGTGTTTTCCTAATTTAGATTTTTTTTTCTTTTCTTAAACATATTTCATTATTTATTGTAATATTTAATTAATTTAGAATTTTATTTTACTTCATACATTTTTTAAATACATTTAAGATTTTTATTTTGGTGCATTTTTTTTCCTCCATTTTTTAAACAATATCTTCAAATTTTTCTTTCGGTCTTTTTTAAATCCACAACTATTCCTACAGAAATCCTAATCAATTTAATCACAAGTAGGATTATTCTGCCCATATTAGGAGTTGTTCCTGCACACGGCGCTGCTTAAAAAGTGGTTCTGAAGGCACCAGGGAGGTGCTCCAGGGTGGAATGTGGATTTTTGCATATGTTGACCAACATGTGGCCAGGTGGGGGGTGGGTGTTGAGAGAGACACTCATGCACCCATCAGCAATACTTTCCCTTGGCTGTGAATACCGTTACTACCATCAACAGTAGGGGGCGTGGTCATGTTGTGTATAGACGCACGCGCACACACTGAAATGTTAACTCGCAGAAATCAATAGTATGTAAGACAAAAACAAATAGCAAAGTAGGGGTATAGTTGATAATGAAAGGGTAAGGGGAGATGGGCAAGGACGGGGGGGTTATAAACATATTTGGATGAATATCTTCACATTGTCGACTAGGGAACTACTTCCTCCTCCACTGCAACATTTACCCTTGAACTTACCCACCCAAAAAAATGAAACAAAAATCACATTTGAGAAGGCTTTGCTGCTGCTGAGTCATCAATTATTTTTTCTTTTAGAGAACAGCCAGTCTTAGTCCTTCTGTACTGTACAACAATACTACACGGCTGCATGGCAAACACTGATAGGCCGAGTTAGCATTGGGAGACACACAGAGATAGAGAATTAGAGAGAGGCCAAGCGGGCCTGGTATTCACAGCTGCTGAGGCGAGGGCTAAAATGTGACAGTTCGATCCAAACAGTCTTGTGTTTAGACTTAATAAAAAACAAAAACAGAGAAAGACACGTAAGTTTCCAAGTGAGCAGCATCCCGTCTGTCTCCCATCCATCCATCCATCCATTCATGCATCCGTCCTGGTTGTTGTCAAAGCTTGTTCTGATGAGCATCAAGATGAAGAAGATGATGATGATGATGATGATGATAAGGAGAGCAGAACTTTCAGAGTTTTACAAAATAAAATACATTAAAAAACAAAAAGACGCAATCGTGTGTGGAAGAAGAAGAAGAAGACAAAGACAAAGAAAAAGAAGAAGAAGCAGAGCTTGGGAACAAAACTCAAACTTCCACCAGGCACTGTAGCTGATTGAGAGAGACCGTCGCAGAACCAGCTGATACCGAGCTTCTATCCCACAATGCCGCTGAGGTCGCAAACTGTTGACATTCCCACATCGCTGAGAGACAGGTACAAAGAACATCGAATTAAATGAAAATCCAGAGAGCCGCGTGAGGCAGTCCCGCACACAAACTGCCGTGTGTGCGGGGGCCAGGAAGTAGGTGAGCGGGGGAATGAGCAGCAAGACAACACTGCCTTCAATAGGCTGAGGCAGACAGACAGGTTGTCAGACAGATCAGACAGGCAGCTTCAAACACACTGCTCATCCTTCTGACTCTAGTCTCGTCTCGAAGAACTGAGCGCGCCAATGGCGAGCTGTTTTAACTCCACCAACAGCCAGACCGGCGCCGTCCCAGCATCCGTCCTAAAAGGTGAGACAGAGACAGCGACGGGTCCAGAGCGTCGGTGTAGAAGTGAAGAGGGAGCAGGAGCGCCACAGCGGTAGAGTGAGGGGTTGTCACTCTGTGAGCAGCTGCTGGAGGAGGCTTTTCTGCTGGGCCTGACTGGTCTGGGGGCCCGGCAGTCCGGGTCCCTTCTGGGCGGCGGCGGCGGCTGCTGTGATAGAGCCCTGACTCAGGTACGAGTCACTCCCCACCAGGTTGACGGTGCATTGGACGTCCGCAAAAACCTGCACCTGCTGTACCTGCACACGTGAAAAGCAAGTTTTACATACACGCTCAAAAGTGCGAGAATAATACTATCATGAACCTCGGCTTTTGTTACAACCACATCGTACAAAAACTGAAGTCATTTTTCCAAAAAGAAATACTGTAAGTTCTCCCTTCTAGCTGATAATTGGCTCCGAGCCTGACTGTGGTAAAAAAAAAAAAAACGCAAAGTACGCATTATTCATTGTAAACAAAACTTAAAAGAACAGTTTCCAACTTACCATATATCATTTTTAACATTATTAGAGAGCCCTCTTCACATTAAATAGTCACCTTTACACATGTTTGAACAATAGTAATCCTGCCTGAGGCTGAGCCAATCAGTGGTCACGATAATGAATAGCGTGCTCTGATTGGTTTGGTCTAATATAGTGGCCAATACTACTGTAGTATTCATATTTTTAGTTCATTTTTGCAATTTTCATTCTTAAAAATACATTAAATGTTCTTTAAAAAAATAGACTTAAAATGTGATAGAGTGAAATGAAAGCACAATATTCGAAGCCCGTTATAGTGAGGGACGATTGAAATGTAAATCTTATTCATCTGTTCCAGACACCATAAAATATGAACACAAAACCCATTTTATAGATACAATATAGAGTTTACATGCAGATTAAACATTATTGTATATTCCTAATTAAGCCTTAGCTTGACGCTCCTATACTTCCTCGTCTTCCTCTGCTTGCAAGGGTGACAGAAAAAAAACTCTAGACGCTCTTCTTCACTTTGTTTGATTTTTACTTGAAAACTCTGACATTATTTCAAAATGATAACGATGTAGAAAAAAAAGGTATATAAAGAAATATAGCGAAGTAATAAGACAGGTATCAAAAAACTGTGTGGCTCCACTGCCCTATGTCGGACCAGCATTACGGTGTCCAAACTTCTTTCCCTTTTCTGAGCAGTTAAACATGCACCTAGAGTATATTATCAGAAAGCCAACCATACTCTTCTATATAATGAAAACTATATGGAATAATACATCTACAAACCACAAAAACATTATAATTGCAATGAATTGAAGTTTGACTTAGGAGTAATACTATTAATAATGTACATTTAGCTGGATAAACAAAGCATTAATTAACTATTAACGAATAACTTACTGTAAATAGTATTTAGTAGGGCTGTCCATCGGTTTTTGAATGAAACGCGATTCTTATTTGTAACAATTCTTAATCGATTTGAATAAAAGAAAACAATTATTATTTATTTATTTAATTTTAAGCTGTCCTGTCCAACCACTCAGGCAAATCACATTGCATATCTGCTGTACAGATTTATTTAAGAAAAAATAAATGTTGGATACTTCTTTTGTTGCCTTATTTGTATTTGACTTTATTAAATGTTTGGGTAGAAACAAAAGCAGTTATCTTTTAAGTTATTCAGACATTTATCAGAGCTGTTTATCTATTTTATGAAAGAATGTAGGTAATCATAGAACTGGCACCCAATGAATCCATTCTGAATCAAATTGTTACCCCCAAGAATCAAATTGAATTGAATTGTGTGGTGCCCAAAGATTTACAGCCCAAGTATTTAGGCTCCTAACTTTAAGAATTTCGTCTGTGAAGGGAGGATGGGAGAGCGACCCGGACACCACCTTCGAACTTTGCAACATGTTCTTTCTTGAATTTAATAGTGTTTCTCTTATCAAAGTTCAACTTTCTTTGGCCACGTGGTTACACACAATGAAAAAGGCAGAAACTGAGTCACTAAGTGTGTGATTCTTTTTTGGGCACTGGATTCTGCTGACTAGTTTATTACAAGCAATGTTTGGCTCTACGATAAACTGGGCCAGTGTAGAAAATATGGGGCAAGATTTGGACAAACAGACACAGAATCATACAAAATGTGGGGCACACGAAAACTGAGGTACCATTGTGTGGATATTAAAGGTGGCTGACCTGCTGGTCGCTACACATGGAGCCCGCGCTGTTGTTGTTCAAGCCAACAGCAGGCTGCCCAATGGGAGGTAAGGAGCTCACACTGCCTGAGCCCCCGGCCATGGACACCGTGATGCTCATGTTGTTGTACACCCCATGCTGGCCAAAAGTCTGTCCAGCACCGAGCGCTGACGGACTGAACAGGCTGCGGCACAAAGAGAGAGTGTTATTTACACTGTATAAGTGTGTGACATTGAAATATGTGTATTACACGCCTGTTGCTGCCGACGCTCGCCTGCTGCCAGCTCTTCATGTCTGGAGACTGGTAGCCAGGAGGCGGGGCTTGCTGGAGCAGAGGACTCTGGGAGGTGGGGTTCTGTGGCGACAACAAGGGACTGGTTGGGCTCATCTCGGGGGAGAAAGGCGCTTCTGGCTGCACCATGGCTGAAAAAACAGGAAAGTTACATTGAAGACCTACTTGCAAGTGCAGCCAAGAACATTGTGTGTGGCCAACAAAGGCACTTTTCCACTAAATATATTGTAGGCCTTCTGAAACTCACCAGCGCTCCCAAACTGTTGCATCAGACTTTGCTGCAATGATGAGTTGATGGCGCTGCTAAACTGAGCCTGAACGCCCCCCAGTAATGTCTGGCTATTTAGGGCAACACTGGCGGGCAGTTTGTTGTCCAGGGGGCCCCCCGGCATGGGACCACTGAAGTGACTTGGTGAGGTAGGGTTTCCTGAGACAGGGAAGTTGAACTGTTGTTGCTGCAGAGGCGCAGACATGTTGGCGGGGGCACTTTTCGGGGCCCTGGTGACCACCTTAGGGGCACCGCTCATGTTTTGTCTCATCAACATGACCTTTTGCTGGAAAAGCTGGCGCTGCCGGTGCTGGATGCTGTAGAGTTCCCGCTGACGCTGCGCTAGCATCTGGGCATTCAATGGAGGCTGACGGAGAAAGAAACAATCAAGAAAAAAACATTGATTAGTCAAATAGTTTTTATTTTATCAATGGGGGGCATATTTGTATGCTATTACTCTTTTTTGCACCATTTTAGTAGAAACGCATGTTTCAAATTTTGAGAGAAAATACAAATGTGTAAGATTTTTATTTTAGGGATGAAAAATGAACAGCGTTCTCTTGTCGTAACTTTTCTGCAACCTCTTTTTGCACTGCTCTCCAAAATCTAAACAAAGAAATTGATCACCTTTCCTCCTAACGAAATAGACAAGATCTTCTCGACAAGAAGCTCAGGTTTGGGCGAACCTGTCTGTCCTAATGGAACATTTGTTGCTGGATACACAATGGACTCTTGTAGAAGTGGAAGGTTGTGTGTGATTATTTTCATCAAGGACATCAACACCTATTTGGAACTATGATAACAGGTCATCTGCAGTTTAGATTGTGCGTTGCCCGAGTGTTTCGAATTATTCTGAAGATGATGGCAGCTGTTATGGCTGTCATGATTGATAGGATGGACAGGGCTGTAGGCACTCAAACTCTTTTTTAATTAAATCGCAAACTGGATAACGTCTCAGGGAAGTTTTCCGCTTTGCAAGATGAAATTAACTTGAAGACCAGAACAGACAATTGAGTAGACAATCTATTAAAATGCATCTGCTCGCCCTAACCAAACAATTCTTATTTATATTTAAAATCCCTCGCACCGGCCTTGGCAAGGTCACTGTTGATAACTCTCCAAGTAAGAATACTGTAGTAAGACACTCCTGACATCCCTTCCCTTTCCTCTTCCCTCAAGGACACCTTGAAATGTGTTGACTCTGTTGGGCGAGACCTCAAACGACTCCTTAGCAACCAGCTGATGTCACTTTTCAGAATGAAGCAAAAGGCTGTGACGTCGAACGGAGCGACTTCCAAGCTTATGGACTACTAGTATACAGATACGCTCACATACACCCCCTATCCTACGCCTTCACTGTTTCACCCTCCGCGGTATGATGGACAACAGAGCAGCACCGCTGATGGCTTCGGGCTTCAGTCTCGAGTTTTGTGTATCGTAATAAGTGTTCAGATGTGCTTATGTTGCTTGAGGTTTTTTTTACTGATCTCAAACTGAACCCCCCAAATAGGAGCTTAGTTTAGGAGTTTTTTTTTTTTCTATTGCCTCCTCCCCCTTGTTTACCTTTCCTTCCTACCTCTTAACGGGGCACCGCTTGGTGGAAACCCATCAGTCTTTCTGTTCGTCTACCCCTGTATACTGTGTCTATTTTTGCGACGGGTTGTACTGAAAACACATTTTCTTGTACTTTTTGAGTACAGTGACAAAGTTTTTTATTCCATTTTACTTCTTTAAATTCAGATTAAGGCTCAATCCGAATTCTCCCTCTTACCCCTTCTTTTCAACCCTCCCCCTTGACTTAACCATTTAGTGCTATGGCAAAGTGATGATGATGAAAATACGCTCTTAGGCATTTGGACGTCGCTCGAGTTTTGGTACGTCATCATTTGCCGGCAGTGACGTAAAGCAGATGGGACATAGGTTTGTTTACTTTAAAGATGCTGTTGCACGGGATTTGTTCGGCTTTTCTTGGTCTCTTTTTTTCTTTCGCCTGTCTACACCAGGAAGTAAACAGACCTTTTTGTTGTCGTTTCTGAAGCGGATCATTGACAGGTGTCCCTTAAAAAAAAAAGCATCCGATAGTTATACCGTTACACGTTGGTCTCACGTGTGTTTCCAGACAAAAACTGATGGCAATGGGAGAATGTAACGTACAGAGTGCTCACAAACATGTATTATGTTACATTACTAATGAGGCAGAAAAAAAAGTAGTGTGGTGTTCAAAAGCAATAACTTACGGTAGCTTCAACCGCGTTGCTGGCTTGTTGTAGCGAGAGGGTGAAAACAGAGAATAAACCAACAATCGAAAACGTGGCTTTTGTGGCTGTGCTGTTTATTCTTTTTACATTGATAAATATTATAGTTACAGCTATTTTAGCAAAATATACTGGAACTCGATCGTTTTGACAAGCGATAAAAAAATACAACCAACAATTAAAAAAAGGCCAACATTTACGCGGAGTAGAAAGGGATAAACATCTCAACAAAACCACGAGCGTCATTATAAAAATAAACAATAAACGTATTACATTTGTAGGCTTCTCTTTGTTTTTCGGCCATCGTTTTTAGCAGGCATAGTGTAATGTTGTAAATTTCTCCTCTTCCTCGATATAAAGTTAAAAAAAGTTGTGTCACACACACACTAGGTGTGGCGAAATTATTCTCTGCATTTGACCCATCACCCTTGATCACCCCCTGGGAGGTGAGGGGACCAGTGGGCAGCAGCGGTGGCCGCACTCGGGAATGATTTTTGGTGATTTAACCCCCAATTCCAACCCTTGATGCTGAGTGCCAAGCAGGGTGGTAATGGGTCCCATTTTTATAGTCTTTGGTATGACTCGGCCGGGGGTTTGAACTCACAACCTGCCGATCTCAGGGCGGACACTCTAACCACTAGGCCACTGAGTAGGTATGTCATAGGGAGGCCCCCCGAGCTCATTATATTTAAAGGGCTCTGCAACCGTCACATTTG
Source organism: Nerophis lumbriciformis (assembly GCF_033978685.3). Taxonomy (NCBI): domain Eukaryota; kingdom Metazoa; phylum Chordata; class Actinopteri; order Syngnathiformes; family Syngnathidae; genus Nerophis; species Nerophis lumbriciformis. Next base: position 13,130,995 of record NC_084581.2, read on the forward strand.
GCCCTTTCCCCTTACCTAACGGAGAATTCAAACACCACTTGATCGGCGTGAACGGACAAAACGAAGGGGGAAGGGCAAAAACAAGAGGATAGGGGGCGTATTAGGATTGAGCCTAACTCTGTACCTCAAGGTTTGTCCTGACAAAGGCCAGTATTTTTAACGTCGGTAGAGGGCTGGTCGGAGAGCGCCATCATTTCCAAAATTACATCACAGATGATTTTAGCCCTTAGGTCGAGTCTGGCAAACTTTTCACTTTCCAAACACTGCAGCGATAGGAACAAGCCCACTTTCATGCACATGCAAAGGACAATACGCCTTAATAATCACGTTATTGGCAAAATAAACTCACCTACTAAGTTCATCAAAAGAAAAATAACATTTGCATCACAAAATTTTTGTTACATTCAACTTATCAGAGAATATAACATGTACTAAAAAACTTAAACCTTTTCTTTAAATTATTTTTAAGTTTGTGGATAAACACTTTTTGTTCTTGTAATTATTATTAAACTTATTTTTGTGTTGGCAAACTTGGCACAAATTATTTTACACCACCTCAAATTCAAACCGCATTGAAACATGTTTGAATTAAAATCCGCAATTTGGGTCACCACTTGGCAAACAACTTGTGAAAAGCACTGATATACAAGTAATATAATACAATTTACATTCGAAAATGTTGTTTAGTAAATGTTAAGTTATTCAGTACACCACTGATATTTACAGCAGAATTATTTTTTTTGCTGAAAAAGAACTGAAAACTGTGGTTCCGAGGGTTACCTCTACTGTTGCACCCAGAGTTAAGATTGTTTCTCCTTCTCTTATTTTTTGTTGTATTATTTTCACTGTATTATTTACCCCCCCATTTTTTTGTTGAAAAAAAGCAGTGTTGAAGGACCTGACAATATAACATTTTCACAAAAACACATCTCGTCTCAACCAAAGTCGGCTATAATCAGTAAATATGTGATAACAAAGCATAAGATTTATAGCATAATATTACAACGTACATGCAGGTGTAAGCTGGGGGCACCATGTGTGGCTTCGGCAGTACTGGCTTTGTTTACCGTATTTTTCGGACTATAAGTCGCTCCGGAGTATACGTTGCACCGGTCGAAAATGCACAATAAAGAAGAAAAAAACATATATACGTCGCACTGGAGTATAAGTCGCATTTTTGGGTGAAATTTATTTGATAAAATCCAACACCAAGAATAGACATTTGAAAGGCAAATTAAAATAAATAAAGAATAGTGAACAACAGGCTGAATAAGTGTACGCCATATGACGCACAAATAACCAACTGAGAACGTGCCTGGTATGTTAACGTAACATATTATGGTAAGAGTCATTCAAATAACTATAACATATAGAACATGCTATACGTTTACCAAACAATATGTCACTCCCGATCGCTAAATCCGATGAAATCCTCCTCCTCTGTGTCGCTCCTGGTATGCCCCGCTAGCGTCCATTCTTTCTGCTGCTCGATCGCCGTTTTCTGGTGCATATATCACTACGTCCAGCTTGTAATCTGCAGTATATGATTTCCTTTTCGGTGCCATTTTAGTTCAGTCCTTCTCAGTTTTTATAAGTTACCGCTAACGTTGATGTGATCCATTTTAATAGCTCCGGCAGTAGCGTATAGCATATAGCAGTTAGCATTCCAAAACCCACAATGCACTTCTGCCATGACCCGCCCCCGCCGAATTCTTATTGGTTGTCGTGTGAGTGACGATTGCTGACGTGTGAGTGACGATTGCTGACGTGTGAGTGACGATTGCTGACGTGTGTCTGACGATAGCTGCCATTTGCTTCGTCGCTCACGCGAATGAGATAAATAATATTATTTGATATTTTACGGTAATGTGTTAATAATTTCACACATAAGTCGCTCCGGAGTATAAGTCGCACCAAACTATGAAAAAAACATCGACTTATAGTCCGAAAAATACGGTAGATTACGACGACACAGCCTTAGAAGAACGCTTGCATCATTTTAGTCTCGCCAAGAACCCCCAGCAGCGGAGCAGCGTATCTCGCTTTAGAGGAAGATGGAGGCAGGGCCACAGCAGATGAAAGCATCATTTTGCGCTAAAGGCAAGACCGTAAGTCCAATTTATCTGTTCTCCCACCTATTATGTCTCCTTATCATCCATTACTGAGTAGAACCTAAACATTTTACATTCAAAGTGCCTATAACAAGCGTGTGAGGCATATTATACGGTATTACCTCTGATCAACTGTAATGTCAGTGGGAAAGAAAACAGCTGGATCTGCTGCTATTGTGACTCACTTGTGAAGGAATTTGAGGTTGCTGCGCCCCCAGACAGATCCCCAAGTTCACTTGCTGACCTCCTCCTGGAAAAGCATTCATCGCCAGTCGGTTCTGGAGCTGAGGACAAAAGTGAATAATGGGAAATCACAAGCAGCAGTCGGAAAGTGATTATGAAGATTAAAAGCTGAGGGCATGGCCAGAACCTTTGAGAAGTAATAGGGATGGACAGAAAAGGGGAAATGAATATAAGCGATGAGGCAGGAGAGGAAAGCCGAAAGTTCTTGTGCACACCTTTTTAATAAATGCTAGTGAGCGCTAGGCTAACACAAATGATTATATATTCATGTTGCTTTTCTCTGGCTTGGACTTCATTCCTTTAAATAGCTGAGGAAGCTTTGTGTAAATGTGATGACAAAATCAAAGGGATTTATCCATGCAAGACACTTGCATCCAAAAGATTCATCTTTTCACCACAGCACTAAGTTGTCTCGCAAATAAGCATCCTCCATGCTTGTGTGACATTGTTAACAAAAGACCATCTATTTCCGCTCACCTGCTGAGGACCCTGAAGTCTTTGCTGCAGCTGAAGACGGAGCTGGTTGGGTGGCACCCTGACCTGGGTGCCTATCCCTTGCGGCCGGGTCATCCCTGGTCTGAGACCTAAGGCGTGCGTTCCACTTGGGAACGGTCCTCGAGCAGCTCCAAAGCCGAGACCCTGCTGCCCCACGCTGGCCTGCAGCTCCAAGGGGAACTGAGAAGGTGGAGCAGGCGTGAAGTGGGAAGAGCTGGAGGGCAGCTTGGGATCCAGTGAGACCGGGGTGGCAGTGACTTGCTGAGTAGGGAAGCTTTGAGGCACTGGGTTGTAGCAGCCAGCCTGTGAGCAGATATGTCAATAATGAGTGAAGAGAGACAAGAAATATCACCAAAGCACAATATTTAATACACTTACTTGCACTAGTTTATCAATACCCAGGGCTTTGTCCAACTCGGCTAGCTCACTCTCATCTGTCCCACTCAGGAAGGATACAAGTTGCTCCAGCAGAGCCTTCTCATCGTTCCGGGCCTCAGGTGTTGTGGGCGGGCCCAAGACTTCATCCAGTGTACAGGGCACACACTGCCTGCTCAAGTAAAACCACACAGCTTGATTCAGTGCGCTGCTGCACCATCGTAAAGTGTGGAGTGTCTGATACTCACTCTTGGGGCGAGGCCAGGGGCGCTTGTAACGGGGTTCCGAGGACATCAAAGGACAATGTGTCAGACAATGGCTGGAACTGAGAGTCAGCCAAGTCCAACTTGCTAGGCCCTGGAAGGGTTAATTTACACATAGTAAATTAACAGCATTCATATGTATCTAAACAAAATAAAGCCAATAATACCATTGAGTACTTATTAAATTGTTGAGTTTGCTAACACTGAGGTGCAAATGAGTGCTGTAGGTTCACATGAATGTGGCAGAGTACAAACACGCCCTGCAGCCATGACATGCATAGTCATGTGTGTGACAGGGTGCCCTATTGAGGTCAACTCTAGTGTTCTTGTGTACTTTGGTGTCAAATTACTCCCCAAATATGTCAAGCTGGGAGACTATTTTTCTATTTATTTCCCAATGCTGACTCTAGACCCTGAATAGAACTGTTTCCCACTGGTGTTAAGAAGTTGTTTCCCCCAGAAGTGACAGTGTGTTTTATTTGTATACCAGTGCTTGAACTGAATGGATTGATGATTTCTGCCTCGGGAAAGGGGCCGCTGTCTTTGGGAGTCTGGAAGAGGTCTCCCTGGGCCTGGCTGGGAGTTGGGGGACTGCAGAAATCGAAAGATGACTGACTCTGGAGGCTGCAGCCTGAAGCAATTCCACCGTCATTGTGGCCTGGGTAAGACAGTTACATTCAAGTGATTTGGCATGTACAGTGTTGTCAACTTTCTTGTCATTTGCAAAGCCTCTACATGCCACAAGGTGGCACACAGACTTAAAATAATAGCTGGACACAAAATCTGTGATGATTGCTTAAGGTTTGGAAAATATTTGACATTTTTGGTAAGGAGGTTATTGACAGTGTATCTGAAGTTGGCAGCTAATTTGCAGCCGTGCCTAAAGCTGCTGTATGTAGCGGGGTCAAAAACATAACACAAAATATAAAACCAATCCCAAATTAAATTGAATGCAAATTGTCGAGAGGGCTAAAGTTTGTAGTTAAACTTTGCAAAACTGCTATCATGAGCTGACAAGAAACATAACTAATGTGTGTCTAATGTGTTACTTTGGGTGTTATGTGTCAAAGCCAGAAGAGGGCAGGATGTAATGCATTTAGCATAGTCAAAACATACAGCAGCTTTAAGCCCCGCCTCTCCATGACAAAATGAAACTACACCTCTGTTGGGAGTGCTGGGAGGCTCCCTCTTCACATTTACACCACGTGGAGTGTTCGCCTCGCCAGGCTTGAGCTGAGTGGGGGACTGCAGTTTGGGCTGGGGCGAGGTGGAGTGGCGCTGAGGTGACGGGGACTGTAAGTGTGGAAAAGACAGGGGGGACTGGAGCGCAGGCCCTGGTGAGTGGAGCCGAGCAGGAGGCTGGGTGACAGGAGAGTGGAGCAAGGGGCCCCCTCCAGGGGTGGCTAATTCGCTAGTGCCCTGCTTGGCCCCGCTTGGGCCTCTTAGACCAGGCAGCGGCTGGGTGAGGGGGTCCGTGTCAACAGGTCCGCCGGACATCTGAGGGTGGGGATGAGAGCAGCAAATGAGAGGTGATAAAGAGGAGGCGTGTGAAGCAAAATAGAGGGTGAAGGGTGTAATGGTGCAAAAAACAGTGGCATTAGAGAATAATGTGTGAGGGAAAGGCAGAAATAGGAGGTCAAAGGCCAATCGGCTTCAAAAGCTGCAGCTCGTGGCTGAGCCTACACTGGAGCCAAAGTCCAAGAAAACAACCCACATATGATTTACAATTACCAGACGGCAATAATAGATCAATAGATTTCATAAATTACAATTCTTGTCAAGATGTTTCTCATGCTTTCTGTACGTTTAGAAAATGACTGGTGTCATGTGACTTCTTCCAGGATGCACACTACTAATAATGGTTCATTATTAACGGTCCTGCACGAACAACAGTACCGTGGAGTCTCGGCTATTCCGGCGGCTGTCACGCCGGCTCTCCCCAACGGGGCTCGACTTGGGGCTGACGCAAGCCGAAGAGCTGAAGACGCCTGTGGACTTCGCTGTCACCACACACGCCTCGCCGGTTGCTCGCTTTTCCACCTTTACTCGGACGGTCTGCAGGCTGAGAGCTGAAGGAGGAGGCAGGTCTGCCAAGTCCTTCAGAGACAGATTTACTCTAAGTTAGGATTGTGCGCAATGCTAGATTGCTGTTAATGGATGGTTATTGAGCATATTAATCATGTTTTATATTGTATAGAGTGAGTGTGTAGCCCTTTACAAGAGCAAGTTGGCACAAGAGAAAAAGAGAGAGTTCCATATCTGAAGTCTAAAGTGTCTGTCATTTGGTTAGCGATAGCAGGAGGATTGGGCTGTCAACAACATCAAGTGATCAAATTAAAACAAACCACTAAGGCAGCAGTGCCCCAACTTGAAAACAAGAACAAATTATATAAAGGATATTGGGGACACTTTGATACATTTTATGCATTAAAGATGCTAAAACCAATCCAATATAGAATAATATATGCTAACCTATCTGAAAAAATACTGTGTTTTTATTATAGGTGAAAAAGTACATTAGTATATTATATAATTACACATCTTTATTAACAACTGTCAAGATATGATATTATGATGATGTTCTATGATATTATACCTAAAATGTTAACTTTCTACAGCCGTTAACTGCACCCTCACATTTCCGTAAAAATAGACTCGGAAACAGGTTAAGAATGTAAAAAGATGGACTTAAGAGTTACCTTCTCATCTGTATCGAGCAAAAATCGGAGCAACTGGTGGTCCTGCGGCTCTCTGGACTTGAGCGGCGCCATGCTCACCACCGGACTCAGTGGCGGCTCCTTCTTGATCTCCACTTCACTCCTGTTAATTTCGTCCTCGGAGGTGGTGTTGGCTGTGGCTGAGGAATCATTGGGACTGCTGTCCTGGAGCAATCTGTGTAGGATCTTATGTCGTTCTGTAAGAGTGCTGTGGGAGGCCGGACACTGCGGACCGGGAGAGTTTTTGGAATGAGGCAACGAGGTGCAATGGATTGCGCAGTTGGCGCGTTCAACTCCCGTGCCATTGCTGTCTTGGGGCTGATTGAGTCTGAGGTTACCAAGTGGTGAGGAAGAAGGGAGGGGGGCTTTGACAGAGTCCTCTACACCTCCCTCTGCTACGGACCGAGATGAGGAGCCGGTGGGTGTACCGGCTTGTCTAAAGAAGGATCCTTTTGATCCAGCGATGGCGCCGTTACTATCATCACCACCAGAATGCTGTCTGGTCAGTGCTCCAGCTGGAGAATGGAGACCTGGCACCCGAGGGCTCCCTCCTAAACCAGGACTGGCCCGTGGCATGGCAGATGACATAAAAGAGGTAGGGGTGGCTGTGACAGGGCTGCTTAAGGGTGAGGGGCTGTTAACCTGCTGGGGTCGCGTCCGAACGGGCGACAGGTATCCCGTGGACGTAGCCGGGTTTAGTCCTTGGGGGGAGACATTGCTGTTTTTGAGGTGAAGCCCAGAGGTGGCGGCGGCGGCGGTGGAGACGGCGCGGCCTGAGGTCTGTGTTGAGTTGCTGCCAGCAGCGAGGACCGGCGAGTGAGAGGGCGTCTGGGCAAGGCTGCCGAGGGTTGGCGGAAGGCTGGGGTTAGTGTTTTCCTGAGAGCTAGCAGTGTTGTGTTCCCTAGAAAAAATAAATGAGAAATGCATCCACCGAAGGATGTGAAAAAAGAAGATAAGGCTAAAACAAATGATACTACTAATGAGTACAAACAAACCGCCTTCTCTCCACATCACAGCAAATGAGTACCTGTCAATAGTGTGGATGCCCATGATGAAAGGCTGAACGTCTGGATTTGGGGGACAGCAGAACTTGCATCGGGTCTGAGCACTGAGCGGCGTGCCGTCAGTTATCGTGAAATGGTACAGCGGGCTGATGGCGGTGCCAAGGGTCATCACTGGTGGCAATGTACAGAGATGCAAGATGCAATAACAGGTAATTAAACAGAGCAATTGATAAAGTCGCGACTTACCCTCATGCAGCAGCTTTTTGGCGTGGGAGGGCTCTTTTCCCTGCGGCTGAAAGAACGCATAGATGCATTTCCTGACAAGGTCCTCCCAGCCAGGCCGGCCTGTCGCTCGCAAGGCGCTGGTTTCTATAGAGATGATCTTCCCTGAAAGGATCAACACACACACACGATATTTGTAAACACATCTTCAATTTAAACAGTCGAGGTTCACATGGGGGTAAATACAATTTCAACACTCAGTTAAGCGGTGTGTCACCTGTGGTGTCCTGCTTGGTGATGAAAGACTCTGTGCAGACAGGCTGGGTGCGAGGCATACGGCAGGCAATGCAGATCAGGCAGCTCTGCAGGTCTAAAGACAACACATACAGTAAGAATGTGTTCCAAATCAATGACGACTTGAGTGCCATCTTCCCGCACCGTCTCCCTCCTCCTGCGCAGCCCGCGGCTGAGACACGGTGAAACACTGCATGATCTCATACTGCTGCCGGGCCTCCTGGTTCTCGGAGTCCGCTTCGTCGGGCGGCCTTTTCAGCATGCGGCAGTTGAAGGTGTGGCTGTTCCTCCGGCCTGGTTGCTGAGGCCATGGTACACCGTTTACTTCGCGCACACAAGGGGAGTGGGGGATTAACTACTGTATGACTTATATCATACTATAAGAAACCACTAATGTGAACCACACCACACCCTGCTTTAACTACTGACCAACAGTTATTACCATAAGATGTGCTTGTACTTGTATTTTAATGACCTAAATTAGAAATTGATTAAAGGCTCAAGCAAACAATATTTTTTTTCTTCCTATTCTCACTTAGTATTTCCTCATATGCCAGCAGCAGTTTACTGCAGCTTTAAGACCCTCTTAAAAGTGTCCTCATTTCCAATTCTCCTGTCCTCCCTCTCTCCTTTTCCTACACAGCTCTCCGGATTTTGCTTTGCTTTTGCCATCAATAAACCCCTTTAATTAACAGACTGTACACTTAATCTGCTGCCAAAACCCATTTGCTGATTTGCCCGCTACTAGCTTTCTTTAGCATGTAAACTGTCACACTAGGAAGGTCTAATTAGCTAATAAATAAGTGTCTTAGGAGAGTGGCATAAATCGCTTTTACTGCCGGAACTTTTACATGACCTAGTAAAAATTTAGGAAAAAAAATATTATTTGAGAGTTTTTGACAACATACAGATGACAACCATGCCAAAAAACAACTCTGCATGCCAGGCCAGTAGGTTGTTAGTACAACGGCACAAAACTACCTTTTGGTCCCATACTCACCCAGACTTTTGGGCAGCAGATTTCGGACAAACTCGTTGTGGTCTCCTACGTGAAGGATGCTGTAGACGCTGGAGGTCATCAGCTCCTCCTGAGTGTATCCCAGGTAACTCAGCACATTCTCAGAGACAAAGACGATGCGTCCCTCACGGTTCGTCACAAAGAAAAAGCCATCAATGGCCTGGGGACGAAGAGGATCAATTGGTTAAGTCTGTTATTTAACCTCCTTAGGTGAAGTAATGCATAGTCCTCTGTAAAGGACAAACATGTCACAGTTTTTTTTTTAAATGCAAACTACTCCAAGATAAACAACACTTGTTGTCCAATACAAAGGACATTGCATAAAAATATTTTCTGTCCAAAAAAACTAAAGATTTCAGAGCTAAGACAAATCCATCCATCAATTCATTTTCTACCGCTTATGCCTTTTGAGGTCGCGGTGGGACTGGAAACTATCTCAGCTGCACTCGAGTGGAGGACAGAGTACACCCTGGACAAGTCGCCACCTCATCGCAGGGCCAATATAGATAGACAGACAAGCATTTACACTCACATTTACACACTATGGCCAATTTAGTATTTAATGCAAAAACTTCTGTGGGTCTTATGAGCTTAAAGATCAGCACAGTGGAAAGAAAGGACGTTCACCTCTAGCAGCATAGGCCCCAGGGCCTCTTTCTCCAGCAGGCCCTGACTACTGGAGGAGATATCGCTCTTCTGCACCTCGTCATCTGGAGATCGAAAAGCCGCTTTCTCTGTCGAAGTGACACGCAAACACACATAAAAAAAACTGCAAAAGTGAAACATTTAACAGGAAGTTAGTACTCCCTCACCCTGCTCGCGGCGTTTCATCTGCTGGATTTGGTCCACTGTGCTCTTGAGTATGTGGCACTTGTCAGGCTTGATGCTGAGGCTGGCAATGTCGCCCATATTAGAGGAGAGCAACTCAGCCAGCTCGTCGATGTAGCGACACTCCAGCTCTCGTCTCCGCTTCTCCAGACTGTGTAGAAAACAAACGAACATTCAGAACAGATGTACACTGCAAAATGCTTATTGTATATCTGAGTCTGTTTACATAGATTTACCTTGGGGGAGTTCTGCAAGATAATGAATGGTATTCTAGTTAAAGTGGCTATTTGCAACTTAATCATAGTGAACATTTTTTAAACCAAAAATATAACAAGAACATCAACGGTTAGCTTCTGTTACCACTAGTAACTAAACATATATATTTTTCACAATCATTACTTATATTGAATAATCAATGCTTGTCGGTCAGAGGAATTTGTCTGGCGTTTAGGCTTGTTACTCAACGCTGTATTGTCCGTGCATAAAAGAAGAGAGCATGTGCACACACACAAAAGCAGTCCAAAAGAAGCAACTAACAATATGCAATCATGTTGTTGTTACTACAGGGCAAGGCTTTTCAACTGGCGGCCCTCTGGCCAAATCCGCCCCAGGAATTATATCAGACTGGCCCCAGAGTTAAGTTTAAAACTTTGGAGACGATTATGTATCCGTTTTTCTTTGCCTCCTTGTTTTTCCTCCCAGTAGTTGTTTCCTGTTTTCGGATATTTTTTCTTTGTTTAGTTACCATGAAGGCCAAGGGAAGGCAGGGTACCTGAGCACATCACAGTGATGGAATTTAAGCCAACCTGATTCACCTGGGGTCGTGGGATCTTTGACTTGTGCCCTGACACGTTCCTTCCACACCATTTTTGCCTATGTGCTATTTGGTATTCTTGCTTGTTGTTTTTTGCTCTCATGTGGTTGCTCGGTACTTGTTACCTCAGCCTTCCCGTAATTTGTGTTCCCCTTTCCTTATATATATTTTTTTCTGTCTTTGTTTCCCTAGTTTTGTTGTGCCATTGGCTTCTCCCACAAGTGTCGTAGTTTTTTGTTACTCCCTAGTTTTGAAATTAAATTTCCCACTTGATTGCTTCACGTATCCTCTCTGCAGTCTTCCTTTTGGCCTCTCTGGTCAGATCCTAACAAAAGATTCCACCATCGACATGGACACCGCAGAAACGGACACCCTTAAAGAAGCTCTCAATGAGCATGCCTAACATCTTTGCCACCAGGAGAGACATCTCGCCGAATTGTGCGCTGGTGTGAGCGGTCTTGCCGCACGCCAAGAGACTCGGATGAGAAACCCAGCTTATCTCCATTGCCGCCTTGCTCCGGCGTGGCGCCCATCCTGTCGGCAGCCCAGCACCTGTTCCTCTCTCTCTGACTCCTGCTGATAGTGCGCCAGCCTCCTGCCCCATCGTCTCTCGCCCGGAGTGTTTTTCTGGTGACTTGGGTGACGTCAGAGCCGTTTTAGTCCAGTGCTCCATCCATTTTGAGCTTCAACTAGCCGCTTTCCAATCCAAGCGTGCTGAGGTTGCATTTGCCATTTCCCATGTGCATGGGCCACTGCAGAGTGGACCCAACAATGCCTGATCTGCAACTCATTCCAGGTCTTTTCCAAAGCCCTGAAATTACCTTTTCAAAAGACTCCACCGGGCAGAGAGGCAGCGCGCTCCCTCATCCACTTTCGGCAAGTGGAGATGTTTCTGATTATGCTATCCAGTTTCGCACCCTCACTACAAAGAGCGACTGGAATTTAACTACCTTGTTGGACGCCTTGACATGGTGTCTATTGACATTCCCGAAGACATTGATGAAAGAAGTCGCCATTTGCGACTACACCTCTGCCTGTGCTGTGGACAAGCCGGTCACATCATCACTACCTGCGACTCAGCGGCCACGTGACCAGGTGTCATCAACCTCTCCCAGTGGGATGACACCGATGTTGGCTCAGCTAATAATAAATTAGATATTGAGACTTTAATTGACTTCCGAGTTGATGACTGTTTTTTAGATGAGGAGTTAGTCAAGATACATAATATACCTGTGTCGCTGCTTGATACACAAAGTTGTACATTCACTCGACGAGCGTCTGCTAGCCAAAGTAGCATTTCATACTGCTCCTCTTACCCTTCGGTTGTCAAGGAATCATATAGAGGACCATCAGTTTTTTGTCCTACCCTCACAATAATATTCGTAGTTGGATTGTTTTTTTTTCCATTCACACTCTTAGATCTGCCAGTCCGTGTCTACCTAAACTTGTTAAGATCATTCCTGAGGAGGTCAAATCTCTTTACTGTTTCTACCTATGTACCATGACTTGGGTTAGGTGTTCAGCGAGGAACAAGTCACATCATTGCCCCCGCATCGACTTATGATTGCGGTATTGACCTCGTTTCGGATGCTTCCCACCCTACTTCTCGCCTTTGTAATATATCCAATTCAAAACGTGAGGCCCTTGAGCTATATATATATATATATATATATATTTTTTTTTTTTTTTTTTTTTTTTTGTGTCCTGTCCAGCTTCTCAGGCAAATCATATAGTTGATGTAGATGTCCATGTCGGCTGTTCAGATTTACTTTACAAAAGAGAAGTGTAGGATACTTCTCTTGTTGCCTTATTTGCTATATATTTCTAATGACCTTGCTTCTGATTTTATCTCCTCCTTCTTCCTCACCATTGGCTGCATTTGTGGAGAAGAAGGATGGTTCACTGAGACCCTGTATTGATTATCGTGCACTTAATGTTATCACCATAAAGAACAAGTATCCCATACCTCTGCTTGACTCCGCTTTCAGCTTCCTTAATCAGGCCAGATTTTTCACAAAATGACATCTCCGTAATGCTTATCATTTAATTCGCATCCGAGAGAGGGACGGATGGAAGACAGCTTTCAGCATGCCCATGGGACATTTTGAATATCCGGTCATGCCATTTGGCTTCACAAATGCCCCCGCTGTTTTTCAGCGTCTTATAAATAATGTCTTCTGCGACACATTAGGTTGATTTGTTCTTACTGATTTTTTCATGCACACTAGAGGAACACACAAGAAGTTTGCCTGATATTTCAAAGACTACTTGAAAATAGGCTTTTTGTCAAAGCAGAAATATATGCTTTTCACACTTCCTCCTTGTCATTTTTGGGGTTTATAATCAAACAGGGACAACTTAGACTCGACCCAGCTAAGATCCAGGCGGTGTTGGACTGGCCTACGCCTACTTCTAAAAACTCCTAGAGGTTTTTGGGCTTTGTCAATTTTCTTTCGCTGTTTTATCTGCGATTATAGCCGTGTGGCATTAACCGAGACAGAGCTAACTTCTGCTATGATCCCCTTTCACTGCTCTTCTGACACTAACACAGCTTTTGCTAACCTCAAGAGGTTATTTACTTCTGCTCCCGTACTTGTGCACTGTAACATTTCCTCTTTGTTTGTTGTTAAAGTCGACGCTTCTGACACCGGTGTGGGGGGCCATCCTCTCTCAGTGAGACCCCTCCAGTTGAAATTGCAACCCTGCACCTTCTTCTCTCATAGCCTGATTTGACCGGAAGGAAATTATGACATAGGCAACAGGGAATATTTTGCCATAGTATTAGTCTTCAATGAATGGCTGCATATCTTAGAGGGATCTCAACAACCATTCACTATATTCATTGATCATAAAAACCTGGACTACATTTGATCCGTCCAGCGACTAAATCCCAGAGGGGCACGATGGGCATTATTTTTATCCAGGTTCAGTTACACTCTGACTTTTCGTCCAGGTTCTTTGACTGGCAAGCCTGATGCACTTTCCAGGTTACACTCCCTGGTGGTGGATGATAACCCTCCCGAAATAGTTATTCCCCCATCTCAGATCCTCAAGGGTCTCCAGTAGGATGTAGAACACGAGATGGAGGCGGCGCTCAAGGACTCAACTGCTCCTGCTGAATGTCCTGCTAGTCGGCGCCACAGTTCCGGACTGGCATGCCACCTAGGTATTAAGCGGACTTTTTTTCACAGCCGTTTTGGTGGCCTTCCATGAGGGCAGATGTTAAGGGGTTTGTCACAGTTTGTTATATTTATGCCCACAATAAACCCTCTCACCAAGCTCCTGCTGGACTTTTGAGACCTCTCCCCATTCCTTCTCGACTATGGTCTCACAATGGCCTGGAATTCTTCACAGGACTCCATCTAACGGCAACACTGTCATCCTCACCATGGTCAATCGATTTTCTAAAATGGCACACTTCACAGTCCTACTTAATATAGCAAGCAAGATATAATAGCATATAGATATAAAATAGCAAGATGGTGGCGCCCTGACGGGCTGCGGCTTGCAGACGCTCACGGTAGTAATTGAACATTTTGGCAAAAATACCGGAAAATTCTGTAAATTTCATGGCTGGCTTACAGCGTGTACACTCCGTGGTCACATACGACCGCCAGACAATTCTGGATGTGGATAGATCGGGCCGTTTTAGACTGAAAGATGCGTGTACGTTGGACCTCCTCGCTAGCATGGGAATTCTACGCCGGCTACATCCAGCGGCCTTTGACGCAGCGGAGGCTAGTACCAGTGGGGACCGTCAACGGAAGACACGTAGGCGGTGTGATCGGAAGCAGAAACGGGGGTGCCGAGTGGGGCTAACAACAAAGCTAAAGGCTAATCCTCACAGAACGCCGCTTCCTTCCATCCTGCTTTCAAACATCCGCTCCCTGAAGAACAAACTGGACTACCTGAAGCTGGATTTATATGCAAGACGCAAAATGAGAGACTGTTGCGCCATATTTCTAACAGAAACTTGGTTGAAATCATCCGTTCCGGACGAGGCCGTTAGCATCAACGGGCTAACTATGTTTCGGTCAGACAGTAGCAGCACTCTCACCGGTAAATCTCAAGGCGGTGGTGTTTGTATATACGTCAACAACAACTGGTGCAATAATGGGAAGATAGTATCACGTCACTGCTCTCCTGATGTAGAACTATTAACTATAAAATGCAGGCCATTTTATTTACCCAGGGAATTCAGTGCTATGATCTTCACAGCAGTGTACATTCCCCCAGTGCTAACACCAAAGAAGCTTTGAATGCTTTGTACTGCTCCATCAATGAACTGCAATCTACACATCCAGAGGGAGTTTTCATCGTGGCGGGGGATTTTAATCAAGCTAACATGAAAATAGTGTTCCCTCATTTCCATCAATATAGGAATTTTGCAACCAGAGGTGGAAGCAGATTGGACTTGGTGTATAGTAATATCAAACAGGCGTATGAAGCTGCACCACGCCCCCACCTCGGCTCCTCAGACCATCTATCTGTAATGCTAATTCCTGCATACACGCCCCTGCTGATCAGGAAGCAAGCTACAGTGAAGCAGGTGAGGACCTGGCCAGAGGGAGCAATGTCAGCATTACAAGACTGCTTTGAAACCACAGACTGGGACATGTTCAAAGCAGCCGCCACCGAAAATCACCACACATGTGTGGAGGAGTATGCAGAGTCTGTGTCCGCATACATTCAGAAGTGCATGGAGGATGTCAATGTGATCAAGAACATCCCCACACGGGCCAACGAGAAACCCTGGATGAACAGTGAGGTACGTGCAATGCTGAAGGCTCGGAACAAGGCTTTTAAGTCTGGCGACATGGTGGCATTAAAAACAGCCAGAGCTAACCTGAACCGTGCCATTAAGGTTGCAAAGCGTGCTCACAGTCAGAAAGTGCAGGACTTCTTCGAGAACCCCACAAACACTAGACAAATGTGGCAGGGCATACAGGTCATCACGGACTATAAAGCTGCCCCCTGTCCCTGTGACAACAGTATCAGCTTCCTAGATGACCTTAACAACTACTTTGCAAGGTTTGAGGCACTTAACACAACTCCGGCGAGAAAATCCATCCCTCGCCCTCGCCCTGATGAGTAGCCGCTCAACCTGGACATAACGGATGTCCGGAAAACCCTGAGGAGGGTGAACCCCCGGAAAGCACCGGGACCTGATGACATTCCGGGCAAGGTGCTTAAGGGATGTGCAGACCAGCTGGCTGGGGTTCTCACAGACATCTTCAACATCTCGCTGACCCAGGCTGTGGTACCACCATGTTTTAAGACCGCCACAATCCTTCCAGTGCCAAAAAACCCCACAATCTCCTCCCTCAATGATTACCGCCCCGTTGCACTCACCCCCATCATAATCAAGTGCTCCGAGAGGCTGGTAAAGGAATATATTGTCTCCAGACTTCCCCCCACATTCGACCCATACCAGTTTGCTTTTCGCCCTAACCGCTCCACAGAGGACGCCATCTCCTCTGCACTCCACCTGAGCTTAGAACATCTGGAAAGAAAGGACACACGTGCGGATGTTGTTTCTGGACTTCAGCTCAGCATTCAACACCATCATCCCGCAGCACTTGGTGAGCAAACTGGCCCCCCTTGGATTCAGTACCCCCCTATGCAACTGGCTGCTTGACTTCCTCACAGACAGACCCCAATCTGTGAGAGTGGGCAACAACACCTCCAGTGCCATCTCCCTGAGCACCGGCTCCCCCCAGGGCTGCGTCCTGAGTCCGCTGCTGTTCACGTTGATGACTCATGACTGCTGCGCTAGGTCCACTACCAACCACATTGTGAAGTATGCGGACGACACGACAGTAGTGGACCTCATCCGTGACAACAACGACATGGACTACAGGGAAGAGGTGAAACATCTGGTTGACTGGTGCAGAACCAACAACCTGGTCCTGAATGTCGACAAGACCAAGGAGATCATCGTTGACTTCAGGAAGCACCAGTCCAGCCACGCTCCACTCTTCATCGACGGCACAGCGTTGGAGATAGTAAGCAGCACCAAGTTCCTGGGGGTGCAGATAACTGACAATATAACCTGGTCCCTACACACCGGAGCTCTTGTAAAAAGAGCTCAGCAGGGCATGCACTTTTTGCGTCGGATGAAAAGAGCACAGCTCCCTCCCCCCATTCTCACCACATTCTACAGAGGCACTATAGAGAGCCTACTGACCAACAGCATCTCTGTCTGGACTGGAGCCTGCAATGCCTCAGACTGGAAGTCTCTCCAGAGAGTGGTGAGGACGGCGGAAAAGATCATCAGGACTCCTCTTCCTCCTATCCAGGAGATCGCAAAAAGCCGCTGCCTGACTAGGGCTCAGAAAATCTGCAAAGACTCCTCCCACCCCTACCAAGGACTGTTTTCACTGCTGGACTCTAGAAAGAGGTTCTGCAGCCTCCGAAGCAGAACCTCCAGGTTCTGTAACAGCGTCTTCCCTCAGGTTGTAAGACTCTTGAACGCAGCATAATTAAATCATCCCCTCAACTCCCCCCTAAATGGATTAACTCGCTGGAATAAAAAAGACAATATAACATACATCCATAAATGTGGACGCATGTGAAAAAGTGCAATATATTTATCTGTACAGTAACCTATTTATTTATTTATATATGCACCTTATTGTTTTTTTATCCTGCACTTCCATGAGCTTATGTAACGAAATTTAGTTTTTATCTGTACTGCAAAGTTCAAATTTGAATGACAATAAAAAGGAAGTCTAAGTCTAAGTCAAGATCCCATCTGCATTAGAGACTGCTGCGGGGGCAGCAGCCTAAGCAGGGAAGCCCAGACTTCCCTCTCCCCAGCCACTTTGTCCAGCTCTTCCTGGGGGATCCCGAGGCGTTCCCAGGCCAGCCGGGAGACATAGTCTTCCCAACGTGTCCTGGGTCTTCCCTGTGGCCTCCTACCGGTCGGACGTGCCCTAAACACCTCCCTAGGGAGGCGATCGGGTGGCATCCTGACCAGATGCCCGAACCACCTCATCTGGCTCCTCTCGATGTAGAGGAGCAGCGGCTTTACTTTGAGCTCCCCTCGGATGACAGAGCTTCTCACCCTATCTCTAAGGGAGAGCCCTGCCACCCGGCGGAGGAAATTCATTTTGGCCGTTTGTACCCGTGATCTTGTCCTTTCGGTCATAACCCAAAGCTCATAACCATAGGTGAGGATGGGAACGTAGATCGACCGGTAAATTCAGAGCTTTGCCTTCCGGCTCAGCTCCTTCTTCACCACAACGGATCGATACAGCGTCCGCATTACTGAAGACGCCGCACCGATCCGCCTGTCGATCTCACAATCCACTCTTCCCTCACTCGTGAACAAGACTCCGAGGTACTTGAACTCCTCCACTCGGGGAAGGGTCTCCTCCGCAACCCGGAGATGGCACTCCACCCTTTTCCGGGAGAGAACCATGGACTTGGACTTGGAGGTGCTGATTCTCATCCCAGTCGCTTCACACTCAGCTGCGAACCGATCCAGCAAGAGCTGAAGATCCTGGCCAGATGAAGCCATCAGGACCACATCATCTGCAAAAAGCAGAGACCTAATCCTGCAGCCACCAAACCGGATCCCCTCAACGCCTTGACTGCGCCTAGAAATTCTGTCCATAAAAGTTATGAACAGAATCGGTGACAAAGGTCAGCCTTGGCGGAGTCCAACCCTCACTGGAAACGTGTCCGACTTACTGCCAGCAATGCGGACCAAGCTCTGACACTGATCATACAGGGAGCGGACCGCCAAAATCAGACAGTCCGATACCCCATACTCTCTGAGCACTCCCCACAGGACTTCCCGAGGGACATGGTTGAATGCCTTCTCCAAGTCCACAAAGCACATGTAGACTGGTTGGGCAAACTCCCATGCACCCTCTAGGACCCTGTCGAGAGTATAGAGCTGGTCCACAGTTCCACGACCAGGACGAAAACCACACTGTTCCTCCTGAATCCGAGGTTCGACTATCCGGCGTAGCCTCCTCTCCAGTACACCTGAATAGACCTTACCGGGAAGGCTGAGGAGTGTGATCCCACGATAGTTAGAACACACCCTCCGGTTCCCCTTCTTAAAGAGAGGAACCACCACCCCGGTCTGCCAATCCAGAGGTACCGCCCCCGATGTCCACGCGATGCTGCAGAGTCACAGCACTGCTGAAAGTAGTTCCACAGCGTCATCGATATTGTTATTATAAGCACTAATACTTGGTTAATATGCAGGTCATGACATGTTAATAAAGTATTGTTGCCGTTTTTTGGGGGATTTATGGGCAAAGAGATTAATCCCATTGGATAGCTGTGTAGTACAAGCAAAATATTACAATTTAAAAAGCATACCATAAGAGAAAGACATATGTGTTCTTGTCTTAAATAGGGATTGTGAAAAAAAAAAAAAACTATACATTTGTGACTGCGCCTTCTTTTTTGGATTAGTTGGAACACATTTTTACCAGACACCTTAAAAGCTACTTAATAGGTCGTTTAACGCCTGTCTCCATGTGCTCCACTGGCCCTCTCGGAGTAACAGCAACTATGTGGTAAACATGAGTGTTGTGTGCGTGTGCGTGTGTGCGTGTGAGTGCAACGACAACAGCAAAAGTAGGTCAGTGCATTGGCCGGCCAGAACACACAGGCGTGGTGGCCAAGAGAGGGAGGAGTGGAGGGAGCCAGGAAGGGAGGAAGGGGTGAGGAAGAGGACGCGGTGTTAACGTGCAGGTCAGTAGTTGCTTTGGAAATACAAAACCGGGACGTTACATTAGCTTACATCAGCGATTAGGCCCTATAAGGCTCACAGAGTAGCCACAGTCTGCCTGGGAGCTGTGTGTATGTGTCCTCGGTTAAACCTCAAAGGTTTAACCAACCTTCTACTAACCCGTGATCTAGAAGTAGAGGATTTGTTTTGTTGCTACAATGTCTGCCACATCTGTTGTTAAACACGGAGCCAACAAGCCTGCCTGCCAGCTCTCAGAGAGCACACAAACAAGTGGATCATCAACTTTTTATTTTACTGGAGGAGCAACAGGTTGAGGACGAACTACACATAGCCTGGGGCCCCATTTCACTGCTTAAACTGAGAAGACTAGTGACTTCCGCTGTCGTGAAATCTTGCACTCACTTTAGAATCTCAGTTTTGCTAAAGTGTAATACTAAATGTACTCCTTTTTCTTGACCTCAGGACTCATGCAGCTTTTCAGACACATTTAAGCACTTCCACACACAGCAGAGCATCAGTTCAATGTGTTTTACCTTTGTGCGGACGTGTCGCATGGTGAGCCCTTCCTCTTGCGTGACTCAGCCGTGTCAGGATCAAGGGGGCTTTCCCCGACTGCACTCATTTTCAGCTTCAACTGACCTGCCGAGGCAACACAAGAAAAAAGATGGTTAACATTAGGACTGCACGGTTCTGAAAAAATATTTACACACGCACGCACATTATTCAGGGCCATCTGCTTAAGTAAATCACAGTTTCTTTTCATTATTATTAGACTATTTAAATCAGGGGTGGGAGGGGTATGTTTTATTTATTTTTTGTCATAAAGAAATACAATCATGTGTGCTTACGGAGTGTATTCCTGCAGACTGTATTGATCTATATTGATATATAATGCATATATTGTGTTTTTTATGTTGATTTAATGGCACCGTGGGTTAGCGCCCTGCCCAGAGCAGTCGCTAAAATACAGATGCAGCAGAATGAGATAGCGAGAGAACAGGACTCCACTGTATTTTCATTTTCTTTGCACTTTGTTGCTCCACTTTTATGTTTATATGATCTGCCACTCATGTTAACTTCGTAGTAAAAATGCTTCCCTAGCTTGTACTCTGTTGACACGTGACAGATAGCGTTGAGGACGGTTGATGTTACCAAGAATAAACTTGGAGACAATAGATCCACTTGTAAATTTGCACGTTGCAAAGTGAAATGTGAGAGGTAACAAAAGAAGTCCAGTCATACAACACAACATTTAGTTACATTTTTTACACCTCCTAAATCACTAAAGTTTTTAGCAGACATGACTCATCCTGGCTGAGGAAACAAATAAGGCCACATACATTATGTTGTATTACAGGTGTTGTTTGTAATAAAATTGTTTGAATTATCTAATCTTCCTTGACCAGGAGATAGCCCCGCCCTCCCCTTCCCAGAGCTGAGGGAGGAGCTCTGCCATTTCCCAGCTCTGGGTAGATGCCTACTCTGACTGGGGTCCCTACGGGGGACGGGCCGGGGGACACCCGCCCTACCCTATAGCTCTGCCCCTGACTCCAGTGGAGTTCCAGTCCTGCTTTACTCATACTTGCCTACCCTCCCGATTTTCCCGGGAGACTCCCAAATTTCAGTGCCCCTCCCGAAAATCTCCCGGGGCAACCATTCTCACGAATTTCTCCTGATTTCTACCCGGACAACAATATTGTGGGCGTGCCTTAAAGGCACTGCCTTTAGCGTCCTCTACAACCTGTCGTCACTACGCTTTTCCTACATACAAACAGCGTGCCGGGCCAATCGCATGATTTATACGGCTATTAAACACACATAGGTGAACGCAACGCATACTTGATCAACAGCCATACAGGTCACACTGAGGGTGGCCGTATAAACAACTTTAACACTGTTGCAAATATGCGCCACACTGTGAACCCACACCAAACAAGAATGACAAACACATTTCGGGAGAACATCCGCACCGTAACACAACATAAACAAATACCCAGAATCCCTTGCAGCACTAACTTTTCCGGGACGTTACAATATACACCCCCCCTACCACCAAACCCCGCCCACCTCAGCCCCCCCATCTCCCGAATTTGGAGGTCTCGAGGTTGGCAAGTATGGCTTTACTGCCGCAGCATAATAATAATAATAATGCTGATTCAATTATAATTCTATGTTTAAAGGAGGTGTGACTGTGAACTCCTGCATTGAAGAACATAAAAATACATATTTGCATTCCCACGACTCTTGCATAATAAGCTACAAGTACTTGACTATGCAACTGCTCAGCATCACATCCAATCACACATTTAAGTTATTTTACACACATTAGTTAGTGTTGTTCCTTTTTGCAACGTTTCAATGACACGTCTACATTTACCATGGCAATCACATGTCAGGGGAAACTAGCAGGATGGGAAGTTCCGCAAAGTACACAAGCACGCATGCACACAAGTGAAGGACAGTAAACGCAGTAGTGAAACAAAGATGTGGAGGGAATAAAATCTTATCTGCACACCTGCCGTCCAGGTCCGGCACCTGAGGACTCCACCCTCCCCCTGCCAATGTGAGCTCCAGCGGTGGAGGGTGGGGGGGATCAAGACTTGAACCGCTAATAAAGGAAGGAGAAAACTCAGCATTTGCGCAGCAGGGCACTAGCAAATCAACTCGGACGCCTCCTGCGGCGCTCTGTTACAAGCGCCTGTCATCTCCGGGTGTGTCTTCTTCCTGCTTTCTCTGTCTTTGTTATCTCATTCTGAGTGCTACTGATCCCTTCCCGCTCACAAACACAGAGTAGAGGCAATGAATGACCAGTGGAGCGAGTGAGGAGAAGGAAGAGACCACCTGGTAGCTGGCGGGGAGTTGATGGGAAGGTGGAAGCAGAAAACACAAACACATGCACACATATGTTGTCGTTATCAATATTTCCAGTGTACATTCAAGCTTGCAATAGGACCCACTTAATTATTCAAGCTCCTTTGGGGCCATACATCACGTTGGGAGCCTGGCTGGGAATGTCAGGCCGTGCCGGGGATGCTTGCAATGTTTCTATGGCGCTCAAAGACTCCCTCTATAGGCACACTGACAAGCTACTAATGCTATGGGGATATATGCACACACTCATGTCTTGTTTGACCGGGGGAAAGAGAAGGAAAGGTACAAAGTTTGAATGCAGCACACTTGTGTCACACTTGGGAGACCATTTCTGCACAGTTTGACCAATACAGTCATTCGCCACTACTGTTGATTTATTTGTGTTGGCCCGCCAATAATAATTTTGGACCACTATTAATAGTTTGACGCTGCCTGTTAACAATTTGCCATGTTAATGCAGAGACTCTTATTTCAAAACCTTTTACTTTGGAAGTGTCACTTCCACTTTTGAAGAAGTCCGATTTCAGAGATACAGTATATTTGAACCATTGATGGCTTCTCCCTAGTGCGAGTGATGTGTTATTGATGTTCTGATGGCATTGCTGACAGCTGTGCTTATTTCGTAAATAGCGCATGACAGCTAAGCAAATTAGTTGGGACTACATTTTAATTGACACTTTTATATGACACGTACATGCAGGTATAATGCCCAGTGCGTTTTGGATATCCTGAATGACGCTGAAGAAATCCAATCAACTGGATCGAGGGCCTGAGAATGACTAAGCAACCTATACTTTGAGCATTTGAGCCTCGGCATGTAAACAACTTTGTGTGTACAGTTGTACCTTGGGATACAAGTGCCCCCGTTTAAGAGTTTTTCGGGATATGAGCAGTCTCTTGGCTAATTGTTATGCTTTAGGTTATGAGCAAAAATTCGGGTTACGAGCAAATGTCACAGTGAACCCTGTAAAATCTGACTAAAACATCTGGTCATATAAAGCGTTCCATCTCGGAAGTTAGAATTGAGAGCTAGGAATGACGTCACAGCCAAGTTATGAGCATTCCAGTTATGAGGTCAGAAATAAAATTGGCCACATTGACTAAAGCTATTCTTGCACTTGAACAACTTATGGAAAAAGATGCAATATTTCTGCAACCTTCAAACACGACGCTTAAGCTAGCGATGTAGAACATATAAAACACATAAACTAAATTAAAAATTAAAAAAATATTTATTTATAATAAAGTAACCATATATAAATCTCAAACTAGGGCTGCAACTAACAACTAATTTGGTAATCAATTAATCTGTCAATTATTACTTCGATTAATCGATTAATAATCGGATAAAAGAGACAAACTACATTTCTATCCTTTCCAGTATTTTATTGGAAAAAAAAACCAGCATACTGGCACCATACTTATTTTGATTATTGTTTCTCAGCTGTTTGTAAATGTTACAGTTAGGGCTGGGCGATATCGCCTTTTTTTAATATCGCGATACACGATATATATCTCGATATTTTGCCTTAGCCTTGAATGAACACTTGATGCATATAATCACAGCAGTATGATGATTCTATGTGTCTACCTTAAAACATTCTTCTTCATACTGCATTAATATATGCTACTTTTAAACTTTCATGCAGAGAAGGAAATCACAACTAAAAAAATCACTATTTTTTTCATACGGTGTTGATCTGGAAATGTTTGCCTCTGCATTTTGATGGTGAGGGCGTGTGGCACCGAACGATGTTGACGTGCGGAGTAAGCCCTCTTCGTTGTCTAGCGGGTGACTTTTCAAATGATGCTACATATTAGCAGTGTAGCCGAGTGTCCTGGGTTCGCCTATACAGTGTACTTATCTAATAAAATAATAAACGGGAGACATTAGAGCAGGTTCGGTAGCCACTGTTTCTTTAATGTCAACATCACACACCTCCTTCCACAACCACACACACCCTACATCACAGCCCTACGGCAGCAACTCTGGAGGGACAAAACTCCTCCTCCTTACCTAACACACTCCGGTAACTTAGGACACCCTGAACTGTTTGTTACAGCAGTAATGCTACTTTTTATAGCAACGCTTTTGCCCCACACTTGACAAATTACGGTTGTCTGTTCGACATCTTCCCACTTGATGACAAACCACCGCCAGACGATGGACCCCCTGCTGTTTTTCTTAGGAATTAATTATTCCTTCATTTGTTACCAGATTCGCACCTTCTTTCTCTCGTATTACCGCTAGCATCACAGCTAACGTTAGCCATGCTGCTACCTCTCTGCTCGGGGAGGGCGTGTACGTATGTGACTATGACGTGACAGTATGTGACGTAGACTGGAAAGAGGAGGAGAGCCTGTAGTGTAATGCCCGCAGCTAAAAGCAACTGGGTGAGAACGTATACTCGATATCATGATATACCGTATTTTCCGCACCATAAGCCGCCCTGGGTTATAAGCCGCGCCTTCAATGAACGGCATATTTCAAAACTTTGTTCACCTATAAGCCGCCCCGTGTTATAAGCCGCATCTAACTGCGCTAAAGGGAATGTCAAAAAAACAGTCAGATAGGTCAGTCAAACTTTAATAATATATTAAAAACCAGCGTTCTAACAACTCTGTTCACTCCCAAAATGTACGGTAATGTGCAATCAATAAGCATCAATAACTTAATGTTGCTCGAACGTTAATGTCACAACACACAAAATAAACATAACACTCACTTTCTGAAGTTATTCTTCATTCATAAATCCCTCGAATTCTTCTCCTTCGGTGTCCGAATTAAAAAGTTGGGCGAATACGGGATCCAAAATGGCCGGCTCCGTCTCGTCGCAGTTCTGTGAATCCTGCCTTCCGGAAAGCTCGGACCACAGTTGTGACCGAAATATCCGCCCAGGCATTTACGATCCACTGGCAGATGTTGGCGTATGTCGTCCGGCGCTGTCTCCCTGTCTTAGTGAAGGTGTGTTCGCCTTCGGTCATCCATTGTTCCATTGTTCCCACGCCGTTCGCAGTCGTGCTTTAAATGCCCTGTTGACACCAATATCGAGCGGTTGGAGTTCTTTGGTTAAATATTGCCTTAAGTTTAAATTCTGCGTTATACGCGTGTCGCTTAGTAGGAGCCATTTTGTGGTCTTTACAGATGTAAACACACAAATGAAATGAAACGCAATATCCGGGGGCTTCTTCTTCTATGGGGGTGGGTGGTTGCTTACAGTAATAATAATAATAATAACTGGGATTTATATAGCGCTTTTCTAAGTACCCAAAGTCGCTTTACATGTAGAACCCATCAATCATTCACACCTGGTGGTGGTAAGCTACTTTCATAGCCACAGCTGCCCTGGGGTAGACTGACGGAAGCGTGGCTGCAATTTGCGCCAACGGCCCCTCCGACCACCACCTATCATTCATCATTCAGTTCACCAGTGTGAGTGGCACCGGGGGCAAAGGGTGAAGTGTCCCGCCCAAGGACACAACGGCAGCGAATTTTTGGATGGTAAGAGGCGGGGAGCGAACCTGCAACCCTCAGGTTTCTGGCACGGTTGCTCTACCCACTACGCCATGCCGCCCCAGTAGAAGAAGAAGCGCTTCCTCTTCTATGGGGGAGGGTGCTTACCTTGGCGGTTGCTTACCATAGAAGAAGAAGCGCTTCCTCTTCTACGGGGAAAAAAGATGGCGGCTGTTTACCGTAGTTGCGAGACCGAAACTTTATGAAAATAAATATTTATATTAATCCATATATAAGGCGCACCGGGTTATAAGCCGCACTGTCAGCTTTTGTGAAAATTTGTGGTTTTTAGGTGCGGCTTATAGTGCGGAAAATACGGTAGTCATTTTCTATATCGCAGAGAGACAACCTCGCGATATATCGCGTATATCGCCTAGCCCTAGTTGCAGTTTATAAATAAAGGTTTATAAAAAAATAAAAAAAGTAGCCTCTGCGCATAGCATAGAACGAATCGATGACTAAATTAATCGCCAACTATTTTTAGAATCGATTTTAATCGATTAGTTGTTGCAGCCCTACCTCAAACAATACATTGTATATGGCTGATTTTTGTGTGACAGAAAATAGTCTAAAGTACTAATAACAGATACTAAAAAAGCTTCTATTATTGTTTACACTCAGCAGCCAACTTTGAAGCCTACTCAGGGGTGGTGAGGACTCTTCGACTTTCTGAGTAGGAAATTTGACCTCAGGGGGCATTCCAGGTGAAATTTCCGACAGAGAATTCAGAAATTCTAAGTACAAATGGAACACATCATTACTCGCTAGCAGCAGCTTGTAGCTAGAGATCGATATCACCATAGGACATAACTTTGTTATTACATTCATGGGACTGAAGGAAGAGAGTGTGAAGGACAGTGCTGAGAAGTAGAATATGACATTAATTGACTCAAACAAAAAAATAATCAAAAAACGTGTGTAGCCGATTAAGTGAAGCCGTTTTAAGCACAGCACTGCTAGTCTGCACCATACTGAAGCAGAAAAAGTCGATAACCCCAGCCAAGGATGTTAAGATAATGTCGACACAACAGACATGTACCCATTAAAATATGCAGAAGCTGCTGATGGTGTGTTTGCTGGAGAAGCAGTTCAAAGGAGATACCGTAGAAGTCCACTCTCCAAAGAAAATGCTGTGCGCTATGACATTACTTTACAAAATTTCTGAAGTTGTTTGAAGTACATTCTTTTGTATTGTTTTTGATACAAAATGTATTATCTACAACTTTTTTTTCTCTTTAAAGGGCATTTTACATGCTAAAATTGTGCTGTTTTAGGGTGACCAAGCAGGTAATAAATTAATTGTAATTCATTTTAATGTGCGATGCTGTTTCATAATCAGGATCACAAGGTACAAGCAGCGCCACAGATCAAATTCCACTCCTATCCCGAGGCTCCACTCTATTATCGTAACATGCAAGGTATTATTATTTGTACTATAACCAAATACTGGCTACACACAATGTATTGCATTTCAGAAGAAACTTGCTGGTTAAGTAAGGAATTCTCAACAACAGAATTGACACCACTGCACTGCCACTGCAAGGACGCGTCAACATCACATACATCAAATCAATAGTCGCAAATAGTGTTGCAATAATTGGAGATTCAACACTAACCAACCAAAATCATGTGTGACTTATTAAAACACAGTTCAGATGTGTGGTTATAAGTAATACTGTCAGTGTAGGCCCCCCATGAGCTGGGGTGAGATGGTACCACCCATGAGAAGCTGCTCAGTCACTGTTGCTAAGGCCAACCCTCTCGGATATAGGACATGGCCAACAGAACATACAGTATACAGCCTTTGTCAAATGGGGCTACGCTGCACCCACTGACTCCTCGCTCAGATCACTCTCGTGCTGCATTAGACTGCTATAGCGTCGTGTGGGCGCCGAGTCACTAGTCAATTGACAGCGTTACATGTGAGAAGTTTAAATAAAGGGGCATATTTACTGCACACAACCCAAGTCATCACGCTGTGTGGTGTTTGCCTTTTCCGCCCACAGCTTCCCACCCCAATCACACTACGGCTGCACGATTATTTTTCTGATTATTAATCATGATTATTTATTTTGTTAGGCAAAACAGCCATCATGTAATTTGTACCGTATTTTTCGGACTATAAGTCACAGTTTTTTTCATAGTTTGGCCGGGGGCTCGACTTAAACTCTGGAGCGACTTACAGTATGTGTGAAATTATTAACACATTACCGTAAAATATCAAATAATATTATTTAGCTCATTCACGTAAGAGACTAGACAAATAAGATTTCATCAGATTTAGCGATTAGGAGTGACAGATTGTTTGATAAGCGTATAGCATGTTCTATATGTTATACTGTATTTTTCGGACTATAAGTCACAGTTTTTTTCATAGTTTGGCCGGGGGTGCGACTTATACTCAGGAGCGACTTATGTGTGAAATTATTAACACATTACTGTAAAATATCAAATAATATTATTTAGCTCATTCACATAAGAGACTAGATGTATAAGATTTCATCGGATTTAGCGATTAGGAGTGACAGATTGTTTGGTAAACATATAGCATGTTCTATATGTTATAGTTATTTGAATGACTCTTACCATAATATGTTACATTAACATACCAGGCACGTTCTCAGTTGGTTATTTATGCGTCTTATAACGTAGACTTATTCAGCCTGTTGTTCACTCTTCTTTATTTATTTTAAATTGCCTTTCAAATGTCTATTCTTGGTGTTGGGTTTTATCAAATAAATTTCCCCAAAAATGCGACTTATACTCCAGTGCGACTTATATATGTTTTTTCCCTTCTTTATTACGCATTTTCGGTCGGTGGGACTTATACTCCGGAGCGACTTATAGTCCGATAAATACGGTAATTAAATAGTCATTAGCCATATATTGAAAGACAGATGTTTGTTGTTAATACTAATAATTAATATCAACATGTCAGCTTCTTCTCATTAAATGATGCCTTTGGCTCTGTTTCCGTTTTGTATGCTTTTTTCGGGCGCAATTAAAAAAAAACAGCCATGTTTCATGGGTCAACAATTGGACACACCCGCTTGACCTAATCTTAAATTAGATCGTTTGTAGTGTGAAACATGTATAATAAATAAAAAAATACAAAAATATAGTTAGTTAGTGTACCGATTGAACTTGTGTCAAAAAGTCCTTCAATGCGCAATTACATTTCCTCATTCCCTGGATTCATACACATGCGCAGATACAGATGGTGCATGAATTCTCATGGGGAGCATGTCTCGCCAGAAAAATGGCAAGAAATGTTGGCACTTGATGGAAAAATGTCTTCAGAGTCTATTTAGCACGATGGTTAGCTGTTAGTCCTGCGAGTCTTATTTACGCGGCTCCACTTCGACAGCGTCTTCTCCCCGTCATCTTTGTTGTACGTTGCGTGCAAGGATGGGAGTCAAAGAAGTGTCAAAAGATGGAGCTAACTGTTTTAATGACATTCAGACTTTACTTAAATCAATAACGGAGCAGCATCTCTTCATCTGTGGCTCACTAATGCAACAACAACGACGGAAATGTGTCCCGTGAAAAAACATCCGGCTGGAACTCCTTAATACCTAAAGTTCTGTGGGTGAAATATGTAAACCCACTACACCGGTAGTTTTTAGTGCTTCCATAACGAGATATAAGTTAGAACTTTACGCTACCGTATTTTTCGGATTATAAGTCGCTCTGGAGTATACGTCGCACCGGCCGAAAATGCATAGTAAAGAAGAAAAAAAACATATATACGTCGCACTCGAGTATAAGTCGCATTTTTGGGGGAAATTTATTTGATAAAATCCAACACCAAGAATAGACATTTGAAAGGCAATTTAAAATAAATAAAGAATAGTGAACAACAGGCTGAATAAGTCTACGTTATATCAGTTTTCAAGCGTTGACCGGTCTACAGCTACAAAAAGGTTGGGGACCACTGCGTTATATGACGCATAAATAACCAACTGAGAACGTGCCTGGTATGTTAACGTAACATATATAACGTAAGAGTCATTCAAATAACTATAACATATAGAACATGCTATACGTTTACCAAACAATCTGTCACTCCTGATTGCTAAATCTGATGAAATCTTCTTCCTCGTTGTCGCTCCTGTTATGTGCCGCTAGCGTACTTTCTTTCTGCTGCTCGATCGCCGTTTTCTGCTGCATATTTCACTACGTCCAGCTTGTAATCTGCAGTATATGATTTCCTTTTCGGTGCCATTTTTGTTCAGCCCTTGTCAGTTTTTATAAGTTACCGCAAATGTAGAAATTATCTATTTTAATAGCTACGGCAGTAGCATATAGCATATAGCAGTTAGCATCCCATGACCCACAATGCACTTCTGCTTTGACCCTCCCCCGCCGTATTCTTATTGGTTGACGTGTGTGTGACGATTGCTGACATTTTGCTTCGTCTCTTCCGTGAATTAGATAAATAATATTATTTGATATTTTACGGTAATGTGTTAATAATTTCACCCATAAGTCGCTCCGGAGTATAAGTCGCACCCACGGCCAAACTATGAAAAAAACTGAGACTTATAATCCGAAAAATACGGTACTTTATATTAGAAATGGCAACAGCGGAGGATGAATGCCCCATAACAAGAAGATAGAGAAAAAGAAGAAGCTTATCGACTACGGTGTCGCCACGGACTACAATGGCGGACGCACATTTTCATGACTTATGCAGATCCCAAATACACATCAACAGGTATCAGAAGGTAAGAAAAGTTGGTTTTTGGATAATTTTGCGAAACAACAACGGCAGATAATATGTCTGCTAATAGGTGCCATTTTGTAGTCCTTATACACACACCATGTAATACATTTTAAATAAATACATTTTAATAAGACCTTATCTTTTATACATTATATTTTAGTTTACTAAATTAACTGTAATTTTAGCTGACAAAAATGTTGTATTTTTTGACACCACTTTAATGACAACATTTAATTTACCGTACATGACTAAAATTAGACAAAAACTAAAATAAATTTTCTTCAAAAGACTATAAAACTAAATTGAAAACTGCTGTCAAAATTAACACTGCAGTGAACATTCAATCACTGTTGCAGTATGCAAATAAGTCAGTGTCAAATTTCACATCACCTGCACATGATAAACCCGTAGTCTGACAGACCCCTAGTAAAACCCCTGTTTTGTTTAATATAAACCAACATACTGACTTTTTGCTCTTGCTCTTAAGAGCTCACAAAGAGAAAGTTAACGCTGTGAAGTGCACCTGTTTTTAGAGCTTTTAAAAGGGTAGAGCTGCTCCTGCGTGTACTGGTAGCAATGATGCTGCTTTTTAGTACATCAGAGACAGAAAGCATACCTTTAGTGACATAAACTTAACTAAACTTTAGTGACTTAAAGGGGTCATATTATGATTTTTTTTCCTACATGTAAATAAAACACTTCCTTGTGGTCTTCATAACATGTAATAGTGTTTTTTTGGTCAAAATGTTGCATAGACAATGTTTTACAGACCATCTTCAAGCCGCTTTCTTACCGTCTCTTCAGGATGCGCCATTTTGTGGGCAGTCTTATTAACGTGCCTCCAATTTGACTGCATTTTCTCCCTGTCAGCCATGTTGTAGTTTTTAGTCTGTCTACTGACAAATATAAGTAAGAACTATACGCTACTTTGTAAAAGAAATGGCAACAGCGGAGGATGCATGTGCATGTACGAGGCATTTTGCCTCACAAGAGGATAGAGAAAAATAAGAAAAATACTGACTACAGCGCAAAGCTCTCCGGGTAGAATGTTACCATATATGGACATACCGCTGAAATTATCAATGGGAAACATTTCTCAAATTGGCAAATTGCAAACGTCTCGTTTGGAGGAAGTATGAAGGAAGGTAAGATCGTTTTATAAATCTCCGCAATGCTTCCACAATTAGATTTTTACATTTTTGGGACTTTCCACAATTTGATTTTTACATTTTTGGGACTTGTGCAGATCCCAAAAACATAACAGCAGGTACTAATGTGTACCTGCTGCTATGACCCCGGGAGAATCACTGATGATGTGTCCAGGTTGCACCATGAGGTGTATTATAAAACGAATCTAGTA
Source organism: Nerophis lumbriciformis (assembly GCF_033978685.3). Taxonomy (NCBI): domain Eukaryota; kingdom Metazoa; phylum Chordata; class Actinopteri; order Syngnathiformes; family Syngnathidae; genus Nerophis; species Nerophis lumbriciformis. Next base: position 13,162,563 of record NC_084581.2, read on the forward strand.
TGGCATCGCCATTGACTTCCAGGAAGAGGCTGGATGACAACCCCGAAAGAGTGATGACAACTGGAGAGACAGTTGACAGCCCGGAAAGACGGCAACCGGGGCAGGGAGGGGTAGCATCCCAAGCTGCAGCTCTCGCAAGGGAGCACCCATACAATGCTACGAAAAACCCTAAAGATACATCAGACCAAGATAGGCTGCCTAAGGAAACCCGTGGTGCAACGCACAGTGCCGTACTGGCACCTAATGAGACGGAGGAGGATCCAGGCCCGGACACTCCCCACAGTGCCCAGAACCTCCAAGCACCACCGGCGCAACCCCAAAGCAGACCGTCAGACGGGGGACGCGTGGCGTAGACCGCTACCTGGACACAAGTCGAGGGACTGATCACCCTCGGCTGGGTCGCCCGGGTGAGGGTGTTTGATTAAAGGGGAACATTATCACCAGACCTATGTAAGCGTCAATATATACCTTGATGTTGCAGAAAAAAGACCATATATTTTTTTAACCGATTTCCGAACTCTAAATGGGTGAATTTTGGCGAATTAAACGCCTTTCTAATATTCGCTCTCTGAGCGATGACAAACGTGACGTCACATCGGGAAGCAATCCGCCATTTTCTCAAACACCGAGTCAAATCAGCTCTGTTATTTTCCGTTTTTTTCGACTGTTTTCCGTACCTTGGAGACATCATGCCTCGTCAGTGTGCTGTCGGAGGGTGTAACAACACGAACAGGGACGGATTCAAGTTGCACCAGTGGCCCAAAGATGCCAAAGTGGCAAGAAATTGGACGTTTGTTCCGCACACTTTACCGACGAGAGCTATGCTACGACAGAGATGGCAAGAATGTGTGGATATCCTGCGACACTCAAAGCAGATGCATTTCCAACGATAAAGTCAAAGAAATCTGCCGCCAGACCCCCATTGAATCTGCCGGAGTGTGTGAGCAATTCAGGGACAAAGGACCTCGGTAGCACGGCAAGCAATGGCGGCAGTTTGTTCCCGCAGACGAGCGAGCTAAACCCCCTGGATGTCTTGGCTCACACCGTCCCTTATGCCACCGAAGATGATCAAGAGAAGAATATCGACCCTAGCTTCCCTGGCCTGCTGACATCAACTCCAAAACTGGACAGATCAGCTTTCAGGAAAAGAGCGCGGATGAGGGTATGTCTACAGAATATATTAATTGATGAAAATTGGGCTGTCTGCACTCTCAAAGTGCATGTTGTTGCCAAATGTATTTCATATGCTGTAAACCTAGTTCATAGTTGTTAGTTTCCTTTAATGCCAAACAAACATACCAATCGTTGGTTAGAAGGCGATCGCCGATTTCGTCCTTGCTTTCTCCCGTGTCGCTGGCTGTCGTGTCGTTTTCGTCGGTTTTGCTTGCATACGGTTCAAACCGATATGGCTCAATAGCTTCAGTTTCTTCTTCAATTTCGTTTTCGCTACCTGCCTCCACACTACAACCATCCGTTTCAATACATGCGTAATCTGTTGAATCGCTTAAGCCGCTGAAATCCGAGTCTGAATCCGAGCTAATGTCGCTATAGCTTGCTGTTCTATGCGCCATGTTTGTTTGAGTTGGCATCACTATGTGATGTCACAGGAAAATGGACGGGTGTATATAACGATGGTTAAAATCAGGCACTTTGAAGCTTTTTTTAGGGATATTGCGTGATGAGTAAAATTTTGAAAAAAACTTCGAAAAATAAAATAAGCCACTGGGAACTGATTTTTAATGGTTTTAACCCTTCTGAAATTGTGATAATGTTCCCCTTTTAAGACCCAAAACATCCTATGACCCCGGGAGAATCACTGATGATGTGTCCAGGTTGCACCATGAGGTGTATTATAAAACGGATGTAAGAAAAGTGCTTATTTTTTATAATAGGTCCCCTTTAAATGGCAATGCACCATCTCAGCCAATATTGGTTAGCTACCCATAGTGTGCATTTGGTACAACATTGGATCATTCAACCCTGCCTTGTACCTCACATGACCATGGCAAGAGTATTCTGTGGTGCGAAATGTTGGTTTCCTTTGTCGGAAATATGAATTTTTTTTTCTTACCTTAACTACTTTTAACAAGTGGAAAACAGCATTTGATGGAGACAAAGCGCTACAGAGGCATGTGTCAAGCCACAACCATATGCATGCTTCAACTGTATAGACTCAGCACAAAAGCAGAGAAGCTACAGGGGGAACTGTTAGTTGGTAAAACACAACTTTAAAAAAAACATTACTATGTCAAAAGTGTGGGCAAACTTTGTGTCATGATGCAGCAGAACTAATGATAAACTAGTTTGATAAGAATGATTTTGTATTATTCATAAGGTTACTGTACCTTTTTTTTTTCTTTTCTTTTTTTTTAAAAAAGTTTTGTAAAGTCCTACTTAAAATTAAGGCCATCAAGTTAAGGTAAATGTTGTGATGGTTCATAACATGTGGATGAAGGATACTTTATTTGAATCACTTTACTTTTATTTTTTAGTCTACCCCCTGGGATTGCCACCTTATTGTGGTCAAGGTGTTGCGCACCTCAGTGACCTTAAGAGTTATACCTACAGTAGCTTAGTCTTCTAAACGTTAACCCTAACCCTAAACCCTGACAAAGTGGAATCCAATTCTCCAGGTTGGAGTTGGACACACAGATAATTCAATTAAAAAGGCAATGGTACTACTGTATTAGCACAGAAAAAAAGTGCTGGAGCATGATGGAGCAGCATGTCTACATTATGCCCCCTTCACATTTTTGACATGTCCCCTCATATATGCCTGCCTAGAACTGACCCTGCTATAGAGGGCTTCGAGTGTTTATACATTTCCTACAATGCATTCCCAGTGGCCATTATGGTAGGCTTTGTTCGTAAACACGCTTATTGTTGTTGATCATTCATCCAGTGATACTGACAATGCTGATGATTTGTACTATCGTCAACTGCCACAATCGAAGTGGGAGAGATAACACTAGCTTTTATCGCATTCCTAAGCTTGTGGACAGGGGCAAGCGGATGAAAAGAAGAGTGAACGGCGAAGACGAGCATGGATTGCTGCAATCAAACGATCCGATGTGACTAGAGCTGCAGCTATCGAATATTTTAGTAATCGATTATTCTATCGAATATCCCGATCGATGAATAGAGTAATCGAATAAATCATATTTTTACTTAATTTTTTGTTTTTTTTGTTTTTGTTCTGTCCAGCTTCTCAGGCAATTCACATCGTTGATGTAGATGCCCATATCGGCTGTAAAAATGTACTTTACAAAAAAGAAGTGTGGGATACTTCTCTTGTTGCCTTATTTGTAATTTGACTTTATTAAATGGATTTATATTATTATTTGGTGCAGCCAGGCCGGAGCAATATTTTTGCTTAATTAAGGTTTAATTATACATGTTAAGATGTGCCCTCAATTATTGCGTTCGGCCTAATTGTCTTTTATTTCCTAAACGCCAGTTTTCATTATTGAAGGCTGACACGCACAGCTGAAATGCGTTCGTGGTTGATTGTGCCAATTTGTGTGTGCTAATAAAAACAGGTGCGCTCACAGCCCTATGTGCTGTGTTGTGTGACCCCCTAAACGAAGTTCTTGTCTCTCGTGCGTTTTTGATGATTATTATACAGTGTCGTTTAAATGGTGGTTTCCCCACGCAAATCCGCTGAGCTGTTTTCAACCTGCCAACAATACATAAACAATATAAAAAGACAAACCACTTAATAATGACGACAACAGTTTTCAATTTTAAGAATGCAATACAGTTCATTGCATTCTTTGCATGCAAAATAGTAATCAATGTTCATTTTGTCATCATAACATGTTTGAGATGAAAACACATATATATAAAATTTATAAAAAAAAAAAAGAAAGTTAACATAAAACTATATCCTTAGTATCAAAAATAAAACAAAAAGAACAGTTTTCATTATATCGAACACAAAAAGTGGATTAGGTAGTGCCTTTAATACTGCATTTGAAATGCGCAACCAGTGGTGAGTCACCACCAAGCAAAATCCGCGCATGCTCAGAAAAGTAGCGTCAGATTTACCGCGCGTCCGAGCACCCACTGGCAGAAATGTAGATCGGCGCCTATGCTATAGGACAGGGGTCTCAGACACGTGGCCCGCAGGCTGCGTGTCTGAGACCCTTGCCCCTGAGACGTTATTTTGCGGCTCGCACCTTAATATGAAAATGTAATGTTAGTGTGGCCCGCGAGTTTTATATGAATGGCGCTTGACGGCGTCATACTTGCCAACCCTCCCAATTTTTCCAGGAGACTCCCGAATTTCAGGGAAACCATTGTCTCGAATGTCTGCCGATTCAAACAACAATATTAAGGGTGTGCCGTGATGGCACTGCATTTAGCGCCCACTCCACGGCACGCTCTTAGCGCCCTCTACAACCTGTACAAACAGCGTGCCAGCCCAGTCACATGTTGTATTTGGCTTCTGTACACACACGTAAGTGACTGCAAGACATACTTGATCTAACAGCCACACAGGTCACACTGAGGGTGTCAGTATAAACAGGTTTAACACTGTTACAAATATGCGCCACACTGTGAACCCACACCAAACAAGAATGACAAACACATTTCGGGAGAACATCCGCACCGTAACACAACATAAACACAACAGAACAAATACCCAGAATCCCATGCAGCCCTAACTCTTCCGGGCTACAATATACACCCCCGCTACCACCAAACCCCGACACCCCAACTCTGCTCCCCCCCCCACACATCAACCCCCCTCCCCACACATCAACCCTCTGCTGCTTACGTGCAGTGATTTCTCCAGATTCTCTGAACCCTTTTGATGATATTACGGACCGTAGATGGTGAAATCCCTAAATTCCTTGCAATAGCTGGTTGAGAAAGGTTTTTCTTAAACTGTTCAACAATTTGCTCACGCATTTGTTGACAAAGTGGTGACCCTCACCCCATCCTTGTTTGTGAATGACTGAGCATTTCATGGAATCTACTTTTATACCCAATCATGGCACCCACCTGTTCCCAATTTGCCTGTTCACCTGTGGGATGTTCCAAATAAGTGTTTGATGAGCATTCCTCAACTTTATCAGTATTTATTGCCACCTTTCCCAACTTCTTTGTCACGTGTTGCTGGCATCAAATTCTTAAGTTAATGATTATTTGCAAAAAAAGATGTTTATCAGTTTGAACATCAAATATGTTGTCTTTGTAGCATATTCAACTGAATATGGGTTGAAAATTATTTGAAAATCATTGTATTCCGTTTATATTTACATCTAACACAATATGGAAACAGGGTTTGTACATGTGCACAGCAGAGGAGTAGGCTAACTCATGAGAGTAGCGTGTGTATGTTTAGGAGAATGGCAACATGTTGTCTGAGTGACGTCAGTGAGTGAGTGAGAGAACAAAGAGAGAGAGCGGTATCGCTGCATTACGCGGTAGAAGGATGAACCGGTCTGGTTGTGTCCTGCAAAACTAACAATAAAGCAACTAGATTGTCACAAATCGGCGGCCTCGAATTCTGACCTGAAAGCAGAGCTTTACAGACCCATTGCTGGGTAAAGTGAAGTGTGTTAACCCGACGAAAACATCGACCCTAAAGGGAACGTCTGCCATGTTCTCCTCGACTGCAGTCTGCACCGGAGCAGAACAGCAGTACAGGTGTAACAACTACTATATTACAACTACATTATTACTCTTGTCACTCTTTAAACTTCTTGTGCAGATCTGAATGCTTATTATTTAAATGTCTACATAAGTTTGAAGCAAAGCTGGTAATACTAATCGCCACATTTGGCGAGGCGTGTTTTAAAGCAACACACTAGTTTTGAAGTCCAAATACCTCCATATTGCGCTTCACACACCCTCTTTATTAACCAGTAGAATTGTCTTTTTTTTGCCATTCTTCCCCACCAAGCACGAAGAGAAAGGGAAATGTTGGAGCCGAGAGAGTGAGGTCAGCGTGACTTTGATGCTGTAAATGTGGAACTTGGAGCCAAGCTATTTTGGGGGGGATGGAGACTATCCAGCTGCACATAGCCAAAAGACAGCACCCTGGACAAGCTGCCACCTCATAAACCGTCACCCAAAAAATATACTTTATGCCAGCAAAGCTACCCAACTGTAAGTTGTTTCATATTTGCTTCAAACAGTGGTTGTCCCTGCACAAATATTTGCACTTAAAAATACATGTTTGCAGTAATTAATATGATTAGAGCATTTTGTCACGAACATGCACAGCTGCGGTAGTTGTCACCCCAACATGCAGGAGACAGGACAAGACAAGTACTTCATTATATAGTAACACATAGAGTGTGTGTAGAGAGTATGTAACCTAAAGTAATCCCCGAGCTCTATCTAGAAGGCGAGGCAGGCATTTGTAACAGTCTGACTGGCAACTACAAACAGGTGTGCTCAAACCTATCAGGGACAGGTCGCTCAGGGAGACATTCAATAAATGGAACCAAAATAAGAACGCTGACTGGGAAACAAATGCAGAAAATTAAGGAAACATGACAGCAAGTAAGTCCTGATGTGACAGATTGTGACAATTTTAGCATTATGTTTGTGTTCAATTACAGTAAGTGTGTTTATCCTAAACATTCCTGCCACTTCATTTACACAATATGGCACTTTTAAGTATTTTTTGTTTTTGGACATATACCACAGTAATATAGTACTGTGGCCTTAATACCGTGATAATGTCGTACTGTCAGATTTTAATACCGTTACATCCCTATTAAATAGTAATAACAATCAATCAGATCAGTAAAATGTAAACTTAAAACTAAAATACTTATGTAAAGTATTGTACATTGTTTGCAAATTAATAAACAAAACATTGAGATGACTATATAGTGTTAGTAAGTGGATGAAATGCAGACTTTTCCCTGAAGTATCCTAGGTTCCCCGTTAATGTGTACTGATGTTAAAGACAAAGTACACTCCATTGCACATGTAATAATAAACTGTCTTAATGACTGAATATAAAACGGTATTAATGACTGAATGCGAGAGTTTTGCAGCAGCGGTTTGGATGTGCAAAGCGACTGCTTTAGTGATCGCTATGTGCATTGTTCTCCTTTTTCATCATACATGGTACCTTGTGTAAATGATTCAACCACAGTAAGATGATTCTTAGGGGGAGTTTGTTGTTGTTGTTGTTGTTATTTGTTTTGATGTTCTTATCTTAATGCAGTGTTACTTAACCAGGCATACTGTCAGGGCTGCCCATCTGCATGCATAAATCATCACCAACAAATTATATATAAAGCACATGAGGAGGTTACCCTTTTCGAAAGTCTTTTAGCAAACAGTGAGCAGATTTTTAGAAGAAATCACTTTTCTCTGAGAATTATGAACATGGATTCTTCAAGAGAGACAAACATTTTAGGCGGCGATTGAAACTTGGACCAAACTACCTTTAACATGTATTTTATTTCAATCCAGTCCTCTAAGTGGCGCTAATGGCACTAAACCTAACCATCAGGCTGTGTCAATTCTCAAAATGTCATACTTTTACATCATATATAATTTTGAGTGCATAAGTGCGTTCAAACATAAATGTACAACAAAATGCAGTGCACTCTACTTAAGTGTATGTCACGCTGAAAACATTTAAAATGATGAGTGTACAATACTGAGCATCACCTTCAATCTTGGCTATGTAGTGAAAAAGAATGAACAGTGTTTTCCGTGGGACTGCAATATATCTATGGCAGTGGCTTGGGGGGGTGAAGGAGGAGCCAGCAGCCAGACGCCCTACTCCTCGAGAAGAACAATACATATTTTAATGTTAGACTCTCCAAAAGGACCGGAAAAGTTGCTAGATAAGAGAATAAAGAGGGGTCTAAAGTAGGGCTGCAACAATTAGTCGACATCGTCGACAATACAATTTAGTGTCGACTTTGTTTTTCCGGGCAGAAGTGGTCCGCTCGTAAAAACAACGCCAGTAATAACATGTAAACTTTGAGGCTATTTCCTCTTATTCTTGTTAAAAACAACCTTGCTCATTTTACAAAGCGGACCTTGTTTTTATGGCAGTACATCTCTGTTACGCGAGCATTTAAAGCAGAGACATTTGGAGGGAAGATACAGTCTCAACCTCAGTAAGAGTGTTAGCTTCTACCTTGCTACCTAGCTAACAAGAGTGAGACAAAGTTGTGTGAAAAATAACTTTAACTGTCATTTTAGCCAAAGTCAGCCAGCTAAATGTTGCCTACATCTATTCAAGTACGTTATAAAGCAGCGTCAATTTACAATGCCGGAAAAAATATCTTTAACCGCTCGTGTGTGTGTGTGCACACACAAACACACAGAGACTGACAGGCACCGATGTGGAGGTATTATGAGATTAAACATACCATTTATTAAATAGCCAACATTTTAAGAATTATTCAAATATATCATTTTACACACTGACTCTATTTGCAGTGTCAAAAAAGGCACGTTAACGTGCGCGCAGGAACACACACACGCACACGCACACGCACACGCACACACACACACACACACACACACACACACACACACACACACACACAGAGAGAGAGAGAGACTGACAGGGACCAATGCAGAGGTATCATAAGATTAAACATACAATCTATTATATAGGACACCATTTAATAATTAATCAAATATATAATTCTACATATTGAGTCTGTTAGAGTGTTAAAAGAGTTAATCAATAGTCAATATACCAGTGTGCAGCTTTTTAAACATCAAAAAATGATTTTATTTTTGAGGAAGTTAGATTTTGTGTTTTGTCATTTGTTTTCATTGCTGCTATTTTAACCGTTTAAAAAAAAATACATAAACAAGGTCTTTTTTAGAATGTTGCCTTTCCTTTCTTTTAAATGGACAACATTTTTTTACTCCTTTAAATTTTTGTAACAGCTGAGTGAGAAACACAGTTACAGTATAAATAAATATTTATGAATGAATTACCGGTAGTCATATTTGTTTTTTCCTAAGCACATGCCTAAAACAACTTAAGCTGCATTCAGAAATCGATGGAAATATTACAACCATTAAATATGTGTACGCTTTATTATATGATTAGTCGACTAATCGTTAAGATAATCGTTGACTAATCGACTATCAAAATAATCGTTAGTTGCAGCCCTAGTCTAATTACATGCTAAAAAACACTGAGCCCTCCTTCCACATATTCTTATTCTCTGGCAGATCGGGTGTGTATGAGGTGTGTTAAGAAGAATAAGTTCCATCTAATGTACAGTGTTTGAACGTCAAGCTACCTTCAAAGACATTGTAAATGTGTTTGTTTATGAGCCAGGGCTAACAAGTAACACCTAATGTATCTTTAGAGCTACGGATTTATTTGTGGTTGGCCGCAACAAATAAATGAATGTATGAAACATGCTACAAGGGCTATGTATAAACATGAAAGAAATTGAATAAAACATTTTTTACTTATTCAACAATCGAGAAGTGGGGAAAAAACATCAGATGTTTTATCGGGCGATATTGATTTCTCGGCGGTTGCAATTCACCATTAAAAAAGGAGAGAAGAAGAAGGAGCAGGTAAACATTGCCATCGTCATAGATTTGGAATAGCACTACACTGTCGAAATAGTACCCACTCACTGTTGGGACACATTATTAGCTTTACACGCTAACCAACAAACAATGACTCTGAACATAATTTTCACGTAATGGAAGATGTCGGAAGAATAAGCTATTTCAATCAATACCAGTTTTCCTGGAGCTTGGTGCCAGTATGATACAAACCGACAACCACCTTTGGCTTGCAGATGCTACAGCTCTTTGGTGCACATGGAGACACGGCGGTGAGCTAAAGCCAGCACTGTTATTTGTGTGAAGACGTGGACCTTGTGTTTACAATCCATGTGTTGTTTAAACATCAGGAACAAATGTATAACCTTGAGGCAGAAATATTGATTTTGGTGCGTCAAAACCCTGCAGCATTAACACACATACAAAAGGGAAGGAATAGCTCTCCAAAACAATCAATAAAAAAGAAAATCTTATTCATTACATTGTCCATTTAAGCTATCAGCAAGGAATATAAGTGTCTTCTGTTGCTGCTCCTACCCCTCATTTATTCACACATTCTTCCTGACACAATCTCGGCAGACTGACAATCCCACATGAATATTCATCACTTATGGAACTCAACTGGTTTGTGTGCGTCCTCGATTGAACCCCAGAGAGGCGACAAGAGGCCTCGTCAACCATTTTCAAAAGATGAGATTAAAGCAAGAGAGGGATACATTAGCTCTCTTCCCCCTGAAAGTCTTGAACATTCAATTGGCAGGCTATTAAAGAGCAGTCTGGACAATAAAGCCATCCAAGCCATCCATACTTTTGGTTTTCCATGACAGGGGAAAATGTAAACAAAAAATACTGGTGTGGATTTGATCAAGACTGATGACACCTATTCATTATCCTTTTTAGGGATGTAACTATAAAAAGTAATATGATAAACTGTGGTAAAACTTTGATTACTGTTTTAAATAAAAATTATTGTAAAACAGTTATTGATACCACTGATAAACTCACAGACTGGTGACACTGCTCATTTATTGGAGAAGCAAGGTAGTGCAGCTAGCTTTAATGTTTACATGGAAACAAGGAACAATGTCTTTCTCCATTAAAAAAAACGACATTCCCCAATCTAAACTTGTAATAACACATTACTGTCTGAGCAACTTAGATATTCAATTGTGCACATTAAATCTACATGCTGGGCTCTCTTAGAGAGCTTGATCGACAATCAAAGCAATATGACAACACAGGGTTTTACAAATATCAGCAAATTTAATTAAATACTTTTTAATGCCATTTTTAAAGCCACTTAAAAACAATGCCATACCATGTCCCAATGCAGATAGTTACTACATATTGTCAATAGCTTACAACTGTCTCTATAGACAACATTGTAAGCATTTGACAATGAAAACATTAAATAGTTTTCATTACTGTTACTAGAGGTGGGAATCTTTGGGCACCTCACGATTAAATTACGACTATGGTTCAGGAGCTACAATTCGATTAAAAATCGATTATTGATGCATCTTTAATTTATGAAAGTTGATGCAGTTTTACTTTTCTTTTCACTAAACAAGCATTTATCACTTGCAACTTAAAAAAACCTAGTGCATTTGTAATAAGAAACAGTTAAATTAATTCCCACAATTATTAAATTAATGAAAGTGTGTGCAAAACTGGACCATAAGTGTCCTATACTAAAGCAGCTGGTCAAAATCTCTCAGTGAGGTGGCTTGCTGCAGTTAGTCAATTTTTTTTAACTTTTTGCATTAGTTTATTTACAATAAATAAATTGATTATCGATTATTGATGTTTACTAATTGATTCTATAATCGTCCATGTTCGAATTGCGATGCATCTAAAATTCGATTACTTCCCCCACCTCTAACTGTAACTATCGAGTGAATTAGAATTGGCTCACAAGGCTGCTTCATTTGAGAATTGATTTGTATTTATTTGTATTTTTTGCAGTAGCAGCAGCTGGCAGAAGTTTGTTGGTCACACCAAAATAAATTTTGACATTGCGAACAGCTGCCTGCCGTTAATGGTCGACTTGTGATTAGCTAATAGCAAGCATGATTTCACTGCATTTCACTGCACATGCTGCAGAACACTTCTCTGGGCTCACCATCGACAAGCTTTAACCTGGTTTTGAAAAGTTAGTCAGCCAGCCACTTTTGCAGTAATTTGCATTTTCCCGACATACCGTACATTCATTTATTCCCTTTTGGCACAGTATGAGCACGTTCTCAGGACGTAGAAAAATTATTAAAGAGTATCTGAACTTTTTATTTTTATTTTGCCTATCATTCACAATCCTTATGTAAGACAAGAACACATGTTTTTTCTTTTTTTATGAATCCTAAATCATAAATAAACGTAAGCAAAAACCCTATTGGGTATAACGTATGTGGGCTTTGTACCGAGGATGTCATTGTGGCTTGTGCAGCCCTTTGAGACACTTGTGATTTAGGGCTATATAAATAAAGATTGATTGATTGATTGATTGATATTCTATTCTAATTATATATATAAAAAAAAAAGAGTCAAAGCCATCTAAATAAGAATTAGTTGATCGATATAATATACCCAGAAGTAATTTTTTTAATGCTATCTCTTTATAATATGCTGTAAAAATGTATATCCTCTAAAAATATGTCTTTCAATAGCCACAAACCTAAGGATAAAAACAGGAGGATACATTTTTAAATCAGCATACAATTAGAAAATTTGTTAAAAGGCTTCATGGAATAATAAATAAACATCATACCAGGAATGCAAATGATGCGTGTGTTCAGAAATGGATGACTGATTTAAACATTTTAGAAAAAAAAACATCCTCGAATGATATTTGCATCCTTTAGATCAGTAGTGTCTAAACTTTTTGACATGGTGGCTGCATTGAGCTAAAAAAATTGGGCCGAAGGCCGAAAGCATGTAAAGCATGTAAAGTATATATATATATATAAATATATATATATATATATATATATATATATATATATATATATATATATATATATATATATAAATATATATATATATATATATATATATATATATATATATATATATATATATATATAAATATAAATATATATATATATATATATATATATATATATATATATAAATATATATATATATATATATATATATATATATATATATATATATATATATATATTAGGGGTGTAACGGTACGTGTATTTGTATTGAACCGTTTCGGTACGGGGGCTTTCGGTTCGGTTTGGAGGTGTACCGAACAAGTTTCCACACGGACATATTAAGTAGCGTAGCGCACGTTGTGTAAACAATGCACAACACACGGCATGCTAGCAACGACCGGGCTACGACAACATATAAAAGCCAGAGCTGGAAGACCCTCCTGCCTTGATAAGATCTCCCGTTTGGGAACACTTCGGCTGCGCGGTGCGGAGGACGGAGGTTTGCCGACATTGTTCAGCAGCGGTAAGGCATGCTTCTGCCAACACGTTAAACATGCTAACCCATTTGAAGCAGCACCACCCCCAAGTGAACATCGCTTCATCAAAGATAAAGACGAGCAAACAGCTCCCACCTCTTACTGCCAAGTTAGCCAGGCTGGGAGTTAATCAAAGTTAATCTGAGGCTGAGTTGACTTGAAACTGTTTAATGTTGCACTTTTTATATGTAGAAGAAAAGTTTTGTCATTTTATTTAATCTGAGCAACCACTTGAGGCAGTTTAATGTTGATTAACGTGGACCACGACTTAAACAAGTTGAAAAACTTATTCGGGTGTTACCATTTAGTGGTCAATTGTATAGAATATGTACTGTACTGTGCAATCTACTAATGAAAGTCTCAATCAATCAATCAAAAAAAGCACTTTATATGTAGAAAAGTTTTGTTAAGAAACCATTCTGAGCCTTATCTCATTTAGTTTTATTTTATATATGTTGACCACATTAACCCTGGCAATGGACCCTGTGTATATATGTATGTTATGCCATTGTTTACAAATTTGGTAAATAAATAACCAAAAAATTTATATTTTGTTGTTTTCTTACTGTACCAAAAATGAACTGAACCGTGACCTCTAAACCGAGGTACGTACGAAACCGAAATTTTTGTGTACCGTTACACCCCTAATATATATATATATATATATATATATATATATATATATATATATATATATGTATATATATATATATATATATATATAGATGTCATGGTGTGAAAATGTCTTATCACTGATATTATTATCGCAGTAATTTTAAATGTTCTCAAAATTTTCAAAAACTACTTACACTGAAATCTACCGTATTTTCCACACTATAAGGCGCACCTAAAACCCTCCAATTTTGTCAAAAGCTGAAATTGCGCCTTATAATCCGGTGCACCTTATATATGGACCAATATTGAGCCACAACAAACCTAAATGTCACGTGGGGTGCGCATGGTGATGCGGGGTTTTGTTCTCCCAAGATGCAAGGGACGAATCCGGACAGGACTTGCAGGTAATAACTTGATTTAATAATAAAAATAACACAAAACTGGTACAAAACAGAAAACAAACCGACAGGACGAGGTGCCGAACGCACTGGAAGCTAAGGCTAACACTTAGCACAAACTATGAAACTTAGCTGAGTCTAGGAAACAAGAACAAACTTACGTGGCAGTCGCGTGATGCAAAAACAAAGAAAGCAGAACGAGTGATGAACAAAGGTGGGCTTAAATAGCGTCTGTGATTACAACAGGTGCGCGTCAGAAACACAAGCGGCAGGTGGAATTAATAAGTAACTATGGTAACCAACTCAAAGGTGCACAGACAGGAACAAAATGAGTCCAAGACTAACAGAAAACCCAAACAGAAATATGATCCGGGCAGCGGATCATAACAGTACCCCCCCCTTAAGGGACAGATTCCAGATGTCCCCTGGAAAAACTAAAACCCACCAACTACACAACAGTTCAAGAGTCAAGGGAGGGCGGAGGGAGGTCTTGGCGGAGGGTTGCCAGGCCACGTGTCCCCGAATCCACCGGGGACGAGTCAGGTGGCGGCGGCGAATGGAACGCCGCTGCCGCAGGCGAGGCGGACGACCACGGAAAGGCCACATTCGTGGCTGACGAGGTGGGCGGGAGTGACGCCAGAACTTCAGCAGTCTTTGAGTCTTATGCCCAATTCGTGGGCGTACAAGAATTAACCCCTGAGAGGGCTGCATGCCGGTGTCTGATGGCTGTTTGCGCAGCTGGCCAGTCCGAGGTCGTGGAGGCAACAACGCTGGCGACGAGGAGGGTGGCGGCGCCGTGGGAAGGCCCGCCGGAGACGAGGAAGGAGCAGACGTCGGCGTGGAAGCGGCAGGCATCGTCATCGAGGTAGGCGAGGCCGCAGCAGGAGTCGACGTCGCCGCCGTGGAAGCAGCAGGAGCAGACGTCGCCGCCGTGGAAGCAGGAGGAGCAGACGTCGCCGCCGTGGAAGCAGGAGGAGCAGACGTCGCCGCCGTGGAAGCAGGAGGAGCAGACGTCGCCGCCGTGGAAGCAGGAGGAGCAGACGTCGCCGCCGTGGAAGCAGGAGGAGCAGACGTCGCCGCCGTGGAAGCAGGAGCAGCAGACGTCGCCGCCGTGGAAGCAGGAGCAGCAGACGTCGCCGCCGTGGAAGCAGGAGCAGCAGACGTCGTCGCCGTGGAAGCAGGAACTGGAGCAGGAGCAGCAGACGTCGTCGCCGTGGAAGCAGGAACTGGAGCAGGAGCTGGAGCAGGTGTCAGCCGAGGAGCAGGAGCTGGAGCAGGTGTCAGCCGAGGAGCAGGAGCTGGAGCAGGTGTCAGCCGAGGAGCAGGAGCTGGAGCAGGTGTCAGCCGAGGAGCAGGAACTGGAGCAGGTGTCAGCCGAGGAGCAGGAACTGGAGCAGGTGTCAGCCGAGGAGCAGGAACTGGAGATGGTGGCGTCTGCAAGCCCACCGGAGATGATGGCGGCGTCTGCAAGCCCACCGGAGATGATGGCGGCGTCTGCAAGCCCACCGGAGATGATGGCGGCGTCTGCAAGCCCACCGGAGATGATGGCGGCGTCTGCAAGCCCACCGGAGATGATGGCGGCGTCTGCAAGCCCACCGGAGATGATGGTGGCGTCTGCAGGACCACCCGGGCTGAGGTTAGCCATGAACATGGCGGAGGCGGTCTAGCTGGGGGTTGCGGCTTGACATGCCGACGGACTGGTGGTGGAGGACGGGCTGGAGGTTGCTGCATCTGAGTCACCCCACCAGCACAGCTCCCGGCCCCAGCCCCCCCCTCAAGGAGCGGATACCAGACGCGCTCCCTGTGGTCTGGCATCTTCTTTAGGGGTGGGTGGAGGGGGGTAGACTCCTCCCCTCTCAATTGTCCAAAAAGTCCATTTCTGGGAGCATTGGTCACTGGGGGCGAAGCCAAAGTTACTGGAGGCGGGGCTTGAAAAACAGGAGACTGACACTGAAAAAATCTAAATTTAGAAAAAAAATTCTCATAAGGATTACTTCTAGAAACAAAGTCCTTAGTGGGGGGCTGACAGAGGGAGTAAACAGAATCAAAAAAAAATCTTGGTGTCTGACGTCATCACAAGTGGGCGGGATGACGTCATCACAAGTATGCAGCGTAATGTCAACAGCGCGGGTCTCCCTCTGGCTCACAGCCCAGTTGGAAAATTGTTTGGTACAAACATGAATGGAATTACCAAACCTCTGAGGGGAAGACTGGGCTGATTTTGGCGTGCTGCTGTCCGGAAGAGGAGTCTTCGGGAGTGGCGCGTCCTGACGGCGAGGTGAAGCCTCCTTGCTGTCCCATGCGAAAGAACGATGTGCTGCTTTCTTTCTGTCACGTGGGGTGCGCATGGTGATGCGGGGTTTTGTTCTCCCAAGATGCAAGGGACGAATCCGGACAGGACTTGCAGGTAATAACTTGATTTAATAATAAAAATAACACAAAACTGGTACAAAACAGAAAACAAACCGACAGGACGAGGTGCCGAACGCACTGGAAGCTAAGGCTAACACTTAGCACAAACTATGAAACTTAGCTGAGTCTAGGAAACAAGAACAAACTTACGTGGCAGTCGCGTGATGCAAAAACAAAGAAAGCAGAACGAGTGATGAACAAAGGTGGGCTTAAATAGCGTCTGTGATTACAACAGGTGCGCGTCAGAAACACAAGCGGCAGGTGGAATTAATAAGTAACTATGGTAACCAACTCAAAGGTGCACAGACAGGAACAAAATGAGTCCAAGACTAACAGAAAACCCAAACAGAAATATGATCCGGGCAGCGGATCATAACACTAAACTTCATTTTCATAAAGTTTAGGTCTCGCAACTACGGTAAACAGCCGCCAACTTCTTTTTCCCCGTAGAAGAAGAAGCGCTTCTTCTTCTCTGGTAAGCAGCCGCCAACTTCATTTCCCCCCGTAGAACAAGTTCTTCTATGGTAAGCAGCCGCCCCCGTAGAAGAAGAAGCGCGCGGTGCATGCTGGGATATATGATGTTTCTTTGCCATTGGTGTGTTTATGTAAAGACCCCAAAATGGCTCCTATTAAGAGACACGCTTACGACGCAGAGTTTAAACTCAAAGCGATCAGTCACGCAGTAGAACACGGATGACAGAAGGCGAACACACGTTCACCAAGACAGGGAGACAGCGCCTGACGACATACGCCACTATCTACCAGTGGATCGTAAATGCCTGTGCTGATATATCAGTCTCAACTGTGGTCCGAGCTTTCAGGAAGGCAGGAATTGTCACTGAACTGCTAGACAACAGCAGCGACACTGACTCCATTAATGACGACTTTGACGAGACGGAGCCGGGCATGTTGGATGCCGTATTCGCCCAACTGTTTAATTCGGACACTGAACAAGCATTTGAGCGATTCGTGGATGAGGAATAACTTCATTAAGTGAGCTTTACATGTTTATTTTGTGTGTTGTGTTGTGTGACATTAACGTTTGAGCAACGTTGAGTTATTGATATTGTTATTGCTCTGCACTATTTGGAGTGTTACTATATTGTGATTGCACTAACGTTTGATTTACCGTAACACGAGTAAATCAGCTGTTTATTCATTTTGGGAGTGAACAAAGTTGTCAGAACGCTGGTTTGTAATCTATTAATAAAGTTTGACTGACCTGACTGTTTTGTTGACATTCCCTTTAGCGCAGCTCCATCTAATGGATGCATAGGTGCGCCTTATAATCCGGTGCGCCGTATATATGAACAAAGTTTTGAAATATGCCATTCATTGAAGGTGCGCCTTATAATCTGGTGCGCCTTATAGTGCGGAAAATACGGTAATAACCAAGTTTTATTTAAAAAAAACACAACTCTTTCAAAATGTATATATGAACCTCAAGTAGAAATTGAACGTGAATATGAAAGCAACACCTGCATTATAAAAAGTAATATGGTAGAAACAAAATGATAACACAAATAAATAAAAAAATAAATGTGAAAATTGTGCAAGATGGCACCTTATGGATATAAGACGCAACTGCTCTTTTTGTTCATTATGATAAAAAAATATGTTCATATACCGGTACCGGTCCGTGACGCATTTGCTACCGGGCCGCACAGAAATATTAAATAATTTATAAACGACTGCCTTAACTTTTGCCTGTCCCACTAAACACACCAAAAAGCTTGTTTATAGATCAATCAATCAATCAATCAATCTTTATTTATATAGCCCTAAATCACAAGTGTCTCAAAGGGCTGCACAAGCCACAACGACATCCTCGGTACAAAGCCCACATAGATAAACAATAAAACTCCTCATAGGAAGTTGCCATTCGTTATATTTGTTATAACTTTGTGACATGATGCAATGCACATTAATGAACATCTAAAATATAAATGTGCTAGATGGTATGTACTACCAACAACCTGTTCGGGATCTCATTGCAAATAAACAAGCCCAGGGCTCCCACTAATTCAGCGTTATAGTGAGTTCTGTTTTTCATACATTTATATTTGCTGTATTTATCTGCCACATGTGGAAAGCCGGTCCGTGAAAATAATGCCTACCGGTACATAAAATTGGTCCGTGATGCAAAAAAGGTTGGGGACCCCTGATCTAAAATACATAGTGTTTACTTTGATAAATTATCAATATAAAACCCAAAGCAGTTTGGCTAATGTTTAAAGTCTAATAAATACGCTTCTTTCTCCAACAACACCATGTGGTTCAATGCAACAGTTTGGCCAACAAAAATAAACAGGAGTGATACCTCTTACATCTACCCCACAATTTTTGTACCTCACTGACAACAGCCTGTGTTCAATTTGATGAGATGACAAAACATTTGAGCTAGTGTTGATGTTATTGTGAAACTGACAAAGTTAGCCGTTATATAAATGACAAGTGATCATCCCAGTAAACAATCTAAAGATTTATAAACAAGTTGTGGCAACATTCCCGACACATCGCCTACTGCATGGTAACTCTCAGTCCCAGCAGCTGACGGAAGGAAGCGATGTTGCACTTTCAAAATGAAACTGCATCATCAAATATTTTTCTCCTCCAAGGTTTTTTCGGACAAATGAGTCTGTCTCCAATATTGTCCGCACCTGTCGTCATCTAAGCAGTGGGCTCTTAAACGCACGCCGAGACTCCACGGAAGTAGAAGCGAGTAAAATATAGTGCATCGAAGCAATCGGCTCTGTCAACCATCCCCCTCCTCCTCTCTGTCCCCCATGTGACGTGACGAGGAACCCTCAGGTTGCTGGCACGGCCCCTCTCCCAACCGAGCTAAGCCATCCCCATTTACATATATGTATTTTGTTAAACATTATAATAATTTTCAACAAAATACAGGCAAAAATGACAAAATCATTGAAAATTTCCAGTAAACAGTAACGGCATAACAGGCCCTGTATTTACTTGGTATTGGATCGATACCTAAATGTGCAGTAGGCCCAGCCTTAGTCCTTTGCTAGTATAGCAGTTGAGCTTCATTCGATTGAAAATGCACACTGCCATCTGCAAAGGTGTTAGGTACCTACGTGGTCTAGGTTTCCAGGTGCTGAGTCATGTGGTGGCCGGCCGTGTCCAGGGCGCACAGCTGAGATAAAGCCAGAAGGCGAGACTGGGATAGCTCCGAGTAGACTGGATGGAGCAACGGAGGCAAGCTTACGGCTCCACAGTGGCTCCGTCACATGGTATCATCACAGGGGCAGGCGGGGAGACTGCACCTGCAGAAAGGCAACAGTGTCATCAAACATGCGTCATTCCGTGTGATAAACTAGCAAAAACAAAGTTTTTACAAATATAAACAGCGATTTTCATGAGCCACTGCATATGACCTTGCATACTTTGATAGCTCACACTCAACTCTATCGTACACCACATTTTCTGAACACGCCGGCATTCAAATCAATGCTCTTTATTAAGTTAATTATACAGACGAGGCCTGTAATTACCGTTGCATGCGGCCCATAATGATTGCTTTCCATCACACAGCACTTAATGGAATCTGTCTGAGCTATTGTTTGTGTACGCACTGAACTTGATCTTTTCACTAGAACAACCTGTCTAATTGAAATGCAACGGCCTGCATTGTTTTGTTTAAATTAGGTGATTAACCTTTAAATGAAATCAAATTATTTCATCGTTCTGTTGATTACCATATATTAACTATACTAAAATTAAGATAAAGAAGACCGTGTTTCCTATACATTAATTTGTATAGGATACATTTAGATGGCCACAAACAGATATGGTGCTGTATGTTAAGGATTCTCCATGTTCATGCAGAAACTTTTTATTGTCACTTCCGCTTCTACTTCGTTGCTTTCACAAGTCATTGCCTATTAGGGCTGCAACCAACAACTATTTTGATAGTCGATCATCCCCTTTAGTCAACTAACCGGATTATAAAATGTACACATATTCTGGGGCTCAAATTCAGCCATCGACTTTTAAATTCAGCTTTAGATATTTTAGACACAGAGATTACTAATTCATTCATAAAAAATCATTTATACTGTAACAATGCTGCTCCTTAAGCTCTTACGAAATAAAGTAACATTACAGAACATTAAAAGCACGGACAGACAAAGTGCTAAAAAACTAAGTATATTTTTTTTTAAATGAAAAACAAAAGGACAGTTAAAATAGCAATAATTGAATAAAACACCAAAACTAACTTGCTCTAAAAGAAACCAGCATTTTGTGATTATGTATTTAAAAAGCTGCACACTGGCATCCATCCATCCATCCATTTTATACCGCTTATTCCCTTCGGGGTCGCGGGGCGCTGGAGCCTATCTCAGCTACAATCGGGTGGAAGGCGGTGTACACCCTGGACAAGTCGCCACCTCATCGCAGGGCCAACACAGATACTCACATATTATTGGTTATTGACTACCGTATTTTTCCGATTATAAGTCGCAGTTTTTTTCATAGTTTGACCGTGGGTGCGACATATACTCCGGAGCGATTTATGTGTGAAATTATTAACACATTACCGTAAAATATCAAATAATATTATTTATCTCATTCGCGTAAGAGACGAAGCAAATGGCAGCAATCGTCACTCACACATCAACCAATAAGAATTTGGCGGGGGAGGGTCATGGCAGAAGTGCATTGTGGGTCATGGGATGCTAACTGCTATATGCTACTGCTGTTGCTATTAAAATGGATCACCTTAACATTGGTGGTAACTTATAAAAACTGAGAAGAACTGAACAAAAATGGCACCGAAAAGAAAATCATATACTGCAGATTACAAGCTGGACGTAGTGAAATATGCAGCAGAAAACGGCAATCGAGCAGCAGAAAGAAAGGACATACCATTGTATTGTGAGGCAGACGCACTAACCCCTCTTCCACCGTGCTGCCCCGGAGCGACTTATAGTCCGAAAAATACGGTAAGTCCTGGCATTTTTAGCATGATAATAGCCTCAATGTATAGAATTGTATCATTGGTTAATTCGTAACATTTTAGCTATCTAATAGCTTGTATGTTTAATCGTATGACACCAGCGCATTAGTGCCTTAAGTTTTGTATGTGTGCATGGGACGTTTGTAATTGTGCCTTTATTCATTGCACTGCAAATTTCCGCCAGTTTAAAAAGTACTTAAATTGAATTAGACAACGTTTAGCTGGCGGACTTTGGTTAAAATGACAATGCCCGCCACAAAAAATGACGTGGCAGGCCAGATCTGTCCACGAGGTCTTGAGTTTGACACCGGTGATCTAGGTGTACAATATTCCCCCGTTTTAAATGCTCCTGTATCACCGATGTAGTGTCATAAAAACAAGATCTGCTTTGCATATATATATATATATATATTAGGGGTGTAACAGTACACAAACATTTCGGTACCTCGGTTTAGAGGTCATTTCATTTTCGGTACAGTAAGAAAACAACAAAATATAAATTTTTTGGTTATTTATTTACCAAATTTGTAAACAATGGCATAACATACATATACACCCAGGGTCCATTGCCAGGGTTAATGTGGTCAACATATATAAAATAAAAACTAAATAAGATAAGGCTCAGAATGGTTTCTTAACAAAACTTTTCTACATATAAAGTGCTTTTTTTGATTGATTGATTGAGACTTTTATTGGTAGATTGCACAGTACAGTACATATTCCGTACAATTGAAAACTAAATGGTAACATCCCAATAAGTTTTTCAACGTGTTTACCGTATTTTCCGCACTATAAGGTGCACCGGATTATAGGGCGCACCTTCAATGAATGGCATATTTCAAAACTTAGTTCATATATAAGGCGCACCTGATTATAAGGCACACCTATGCACCCATTAGATGGAGCTGCGCTAAAGGGAATGTCAACAAAACAGTCCGATAGGTCAGTCAAACTTTATTAATAGATTACAAACCAGCGTTCTGACAACTCTGTTCACTCCCAAAATGAATAAACAGCTGATTTGCTCGTGTTACGGTAAATCAAACGTTAGTGCAATCACAATATAGTAACACTCCAAATAGTGCAGAGCAATAACAATATCAATAACTCAACGTTGCTCAAACGTTAATGTCACACAACACAACACACAAAATAAACATGTAAAGCTCACTTTATGAAGTTATTCCTCATCAACGAATCCCTCAAATTCTTCTTCTTCAGTGTTCGAATTAAACAGTTGAGCGAATACGACATCCAAAACGGCCGGCTCCGTCTCGTCGAAGTAGTCATTAATGAAGTCAGTGTCGCTGCTGTTGTCCAGCAGTTCAGTGACAATTCCTGCCTTCCTGAAAGCTCGGACCACAGTTGAGACTGAATCAGCCCAGGCATTTACGATCCACTGGCAGATAGTGGCGTATGTCGTCCGGCGCTGTCTCCGTCTTGGTGAACGTGTGTTCGCCTTCTGTCATCCACTGTTCCCACGCAGTTAGCAGTCTAGTTTCGAATGCCCTGTTGACACCAATATCTAGCGGCTGGAGTTCTTTTGTCAATCCACCCGGAATGACGGCGAGTATTGAATTAAGCGTGTAAGCGTGTCTCTTAATGTGATGTTATGAGCTAGGGAAAATAACAACGACACTACCCGGCATGCAACGGGAGTGACGAGCATGCGCGGTAGCCCTGAGAAGCGTTGTTGTATGTCGCCATGCCGGCAGTTAGAATGTGGTTATGAGCACGCTGTGAGTAAACGTTGAGAACTCAGCCAACACGCCTCGGCTGCATTATTTACAATTAGACAGACAACACACTTAATAGGAGCCATTTTGGGTTCTTTACATAAACACACAAATGGAAATGAAACGTCATATATCCCAGCATGCACCGTGCGCTTCTTCTTCTTCTACGGGGGCAGCTGCTTACCGTAGAAGAAGAAGCGCTTCTTCTTCTACGACAGGGGTGTCAAACTCAAATACAGAGTGGGCCAAAATTTAAAACTGAACAGAGCCGCGGGCCAAGGTTGAACAAATGAACCTTTTAATAGGGACCCAAACAAGTTTTGCATTGAATATTGAACAAGCAAGGCTTATATAACTTTATAGTGACATGCAAAATCGAGTTTCAAATAATAATAATAATAATTAAAAAATATCAATGGCATATCAAATACAATTTAAATAAAAATTTAATGCCACTTTTCTATTTGCAGCTTTCTGAGGTAAATATCAACATTAACTTTTTCCACAGGCTAATAAATTTGAAAATAAAATAACAATGAATAAAACAACCATTCAGGACTTTAAACTGCTCAGTTTGCAACACACTGATCTAATCTGATGTGCCCAAGCCAGATACCTGGCATCTTTTCTTGGATGCTAGTTCATTAATGTCGGGGCTCAGGCTTTGAGCTGAGGCAACCTTCATTATCGAACGAAGGTGTTCATCAGTCCAACCGGACCACAGTCTTGGGGGCGTGCCTTAAAGGCACTGCGTTTAACGTCCTCTACGAGCTGTCGTCAAGTCTGCTTTTCAACCATTCTAACAACGTGCCGGCCCAGTCACAAGTGCGTCGGTTGAGGTGGGCGGGGTTGGGGGGGGCGGGGTTTGGTGGTAGCAGGGGTGTATATTGCAGCCCGGAAGAGTTAGGGCGGATGGGATTCTGGGTATTTGTTTTGTTGTGTTTATGTTGTGTTACGGTGCGGATGTTCTCCCAAAATGTGTTTGTCATTCTTGTTTGGTGTGGATTCACAGTGTGGTGCATATTTCTAACAGTGTTAAAGTTATTTATACGGCCACCCTCAGTGTAACCTGTATCGCTGTTGGTCAAGTATGCATTGCATTCACGTGTGTGTGCGTGCAGAAGCCGCACACATTATGTGACTGGGCCAGCATTCGTTGGACTGGGTGAAAAGCGAACGTGACGATTTTCGGGAGGGGCACTGAAATTTGGGAGTCTCCCGAGAGGGTTGGCAAGTATGAGGATTAGCGGTGAATGCGGTGTTACCGCGGCACCGCCGCTGAATATAATCGGCGGGCCAGCTCTAGTGTTAATTTGATATCGCCTCAAGGGCCAAGTGAAATTACACGGCGGGCCAAATTTGGCCAGCGGGCCAGAGTTTGACACCCCTGTTCTACGAGGACAGCTGCTTACCGTAGAAGAAGAAGCAAAAAAAGATGGCGGCTGTTTACCGTAGTTGCGAGACCTAAACTTTATGAAAATGAAGTTTGTTGTGGCTCAATATTTGTCCATATATAAGGCACACCGGATTATAAGGCGCACTGTCAGCTTTTGACAAAATTGGAGGTTTTTAGGTGCGCCTGATAGTGCAGAAAATACGGTAAG
Organism: Nerophis lumbriciformis; assembly: GCF_033978685.3. Lineage (NCBI taxonomy): Eukaryota > Metazoa > Chordata > Actinopteri > Syngnathiformes > Syngnathidae > Nerophis > Nerophis lumbriciformis. The sequence continues at coordinate 13,187,315 of NC_084581.2, forward strand.
TCGGGGTCCACGTTAATCAACATTAAACTGCCTCAGGTTGTTGCTCAGATTAAATAAAATGACAAAACTTTTCTTCGACATATAAAAAGTGCAACATTAAACAGTTTCAAGTCAACTCAGCCTCAGATTAACCCCGCCCCCCAGCCTGGCTAACTTGGCAGTAAGAGGTGGGAGCTGTTTGCTCGTCTTTATCTTTGTTGAAGCGATGTTCACTTGGGGGTGGTGCCGCTTCAAATGGGTTAGCATGTTTAACGTGTTGGCAGAAGCATGCCTTACCGCTGGTGAACAATGTCGGCAAACCTCCGTCCTCCGCACCGCGCAGCCGAAGTGTTCCCAAACGGGAGATCTTAACGAGGCAGGAGGGTCTTCCAGCTCTGGCTTTTATATGTTGTCGTAGCCCGGTCGTTGCTAACATGCCGTGTGTTGTGCATTGTTTACACAACGTGCGCTACGCTACTTAATATGTCCGTGTGGAAACTCGTTCGGTACACCTCCGAACCGAATCAAAGCCCCCGTACCGAAACGGTTCAATACAAATACACGTACCGTTACACCCCTAAAGGCCTACTGAAACCCACTACTACCGACCACACAGTCATATATCAATGATGAAATCTTAACATTAACATGCCAATAAGGCCGGGTTAGTTTACTAAAGTGCAATTTTAAATTTCGCGCGAAATATCCTGCTGAAAACGTCTCGGTATGATGACGTCTGCGCGTGACGTCAGAATTGTAGAGGACATTTTGGGACAGCATGGTGGCCAGCTATTAAGTCGTCTGTTTTCATCGCAAAATTCAACAGTATTCTGGACATCTATGTTGGTGAATGTTTTGCAATTTGTTCAATGAACAATGAAGACAGCAAAGAAGAAAGCTGTAGGTGGGAAGCAATGTATTGCGGCCGGCTGCAGTAACAAGTTTCCAGTGAGGGTTGGACTACGCCAGGGCTGCCCTGTGTCAGCAATTCTGTTTATAACTTTTAAGGACTGAATTTCTAAGCGCAGTCTGGGCTTTGAGGGGATCCGGTTTCGTCTGCAGTTATATTTGTGTCTTAATTTTGAGATCGCAAATGCAGATTTTGAGGACAGAAAAATACATTTTCCAAGCAAAGACATTATGTTTAGAAAATAAATTAAACTCATAATAAAAATGCTTGAGTGAATAAAAATGTATTTTGTTGACAATCTTAGGGACGGCGTGGCGCAGTGGAAGAATGGCCGTCCGCGACCCGAGGGTCCCTGGTTCAATCCCCACCTAGTACCAACCTCGTCATGTCTGTTGTGTCCTGAGCAAGACACTTCACCCTTGCTCCTGATGGGTGCTGGTTAGCGCCTTGCATGGCAGCTCCCTCCATCAGTGTGTGAATGTGTGTGTGAATGGGTAAATGTGGAAGTAGTGTCAAAGCGCTTTGAGTACCTTGAAGGTAGAAAAGCGCTATACAAGTACAACCCATTTATCATTTTATCATTTACAATAAAAGTGTTTGGATGTTTGCTAATATCCATATTAACACTCAATAATTACTTCTTTCTGCACAGTCAGACCAATGCGCTCTCTCACGCCCCCTCTCTTCCTCTCTCTCAACCTCTCCCCTCTTTGCATTCAGATTTTTTTTTTACACTCACTCTACACTACACACACTGTGCGCTCGCAAAGGTTTTGACACACCATTATGTTTGTGTCAAATAAGGAACAATTCAGAGAACTGGACAAATGTTATTATCGGCGGTCACTCGACCGAGTATGACGAACCTCCTGGTAGGGGTGTATCCCTTTATGGAGGATGCTTGTGCCTGACTTTGTTTTACGTGGGGAGACTGGTGCACAGACAGTCACCACACGATCCTTGACAGAATCGGGTCAGGGTCCAGTGGCATGGAGTCCAAGACGACTGGGGACCCTTTTCTACTGCAGCCTTCTTCTGCCATCGCAGCCGTTGTGGTAGTTCTTAAATCTACCGTCTTCCGCCTGCTCCGCCATTGGACAAATGTACGCTCTGATAGGCTGCTTGGTCTCTAATTACATCACTTGTTACATTATCACGGAACCATTAGTTCGCGCATGATGGAGACAATTGTCGTGTCTGAACTCTTCAGCTGCATCCTTCCAAGGACCCACCCAGCCCATGCTATAGAGAAAATGTGGGTGCTGGAGAGAGTCCTCCAGCAGCAGCTGGAGCGATGTGAATTGGGACGGTCTAACCTTCGTAACACCGATTGTATCAAGTGTTCACATCTTCCGGTTTGCGGTCAGGTCCACAAAGTGGAGAATAGAATAGAAAGAATAGACTTAACAAAATATTAAACAATGAAGCAAAATTTTGTTTGGATTAATCATGTCTTGCTTTCGGCAGATTTATTTCCTGCTCAGACTATTCTTTTTAAATTATTTTTACAGTAAATAGTTTCCTTTCTTTGCAATATAGCAGTTGATGATTTTTCCTAAATACTATTGTAAATGTTTGTACTTTCAACAGTACTTGTAAATATTAAGTGGAATAAAATTTGATATAACTGGATATATTCCCCTATTTTGGAATAGTTGCAATTAAGGCAAGAAATAAATCACAACAGAGGTAGTTTCAGCACTTTGTTTATTAGTTTATACAGGTTAAAAATGCTTACAGATGATCAGCCAAACCTGCATATACGTTATTATATCCATTTATTTTTGCTCTGTTGTCTTTTGAAATGTTTTAGGGAGTCCATTTCGTCCCTAATTGTTCTAAACAGAACAACAGAGCAAACATAAACACAAGATCACATAAACTGAGATTCAAACATATATATATATATATATATATATATATATATATATATATATATATATATATATATATATATATATATATATATATATATACACACATATATATATATATATATATATATATATATATACACACACACACACAGGTAAAAGCCAGTAAATTAGAATATTTTGAAAAACTTGATTTATTTCAGTAATTGCATTCAAAAGGTGTAACTTGTACATTATATTTATTCATTGCACACAGACTGATGCATTCAAATGTTTATTTCATTTAATTTTGATGATTTGAAGTGGCAACAAATGAAAATCCAAAATTCCGTGTGTCACAAAATTAGAATATTATTTAAGGCTAATACAAAAAAGGGATTTTTAGAAATGTTGGCCAACTGAAAAGTATGAAAATGAAAAATATGAGCATGTACAATACTCAATACTTGGTTGGAGCTCCTTTTGCCTCAATTACTGCGTTAATGCGGCGTGGCATGGAGTCGATGAGTTTCTGGCACTGCTCAGGTGTTATGAGAGCCCAGGTTGCTCTGATAGTGGCCTTCAACTCTTCTGCGTTTTTGGGTCTGGCATTCTGCATCTTCCTTTTCACAATACCCCACAGATTTTCTATGGGGCTAAGGTCAGGGGAGTTGTCGGGCCAATTTAGAACAGAAATACCATGGTCCGTAAACCAGGCACGGGTAGATTTTGCGCTGTGTGCAGGCGCCAAGTCCTGTTGGAACTTGAAATCTCCATCTCCATAGAGCAGGTCAGCAGCAGGAAGCATGAAGTGCTCTAAAACTTGCTGGTAGACGGCTGCGTTGACCCTGGATCTCAGGAAACAGAGTGGACCGACACCAGCAGATGACATGGCACCCCAAACCATCACCCAACCATGCAAATTTTGCATTTCCTTTGGAAATCGAGGTCCCAGAGTCTGGAGGAAGACAGGAGAGGCACAGGATCCACGTTGCCTGAAGTCTAGTGTAAAGCTTCCACCATCAGTGATGGTTTGGGGTGCCATGTCATCTGCTGGTGTTGGTCCACTCTGTTTCCTGAGATCCAGGGTCAACGCAGCCGTCTACCAGCAAGTTTTAGAGCACTTCATGCTTCCTGCTGCTGACCTGCTCTATGGAGATGGAGATTTCAAGTTCCAACAGGACTTGGCGCCTGCACACAGCGCAAAATCTACCCGTGCCTGGTTTACGGACCATGGTATTTCTGTTCTAAATTGGCCCGCCAACTCCTCTGACCTTAGCCCCATAGAAAATCTGTGGGGTATTGTGAAAAGGAAGATGCAGAATGCCAGACCCAAAAACGCAGAAGAGTTGAAGGCCACTATCAGAGCAACCTGGGCTCTCATAACACCTGAGCAGTGCCAGAAACTCATCGACTCCATGCCACGCCGCATTAACGCAGTAATTGAGGCAAAAGGAGCTCCAACCAAGTATTGAGTATTGTACATGCTCATATTTTTCATTTTCATACTTTTCAGTTGGCCAACATTTCTAAAAATCCCTTTTTTGTATTAGCCTTAAGTAATATTCTAATTTTGTGACACACGGAATTTTGGATTTTCATTTGTTGCCACTTCAAATCATCAAAATTAAATGAAATAAACATTTGAATGCATCAGTCTGTGTACAATGAATAAATATAATGTACAAGTTACACCTTTTGAATGCAATTACTGAAATAAATCAAGTTTTTCAAAATATTCTAATTTACTGGCTTTTACCTGTATATATAAACATTTTCCAATGAAATAAAAATGTACATAGCGTCTACGAACAACAACTAATATGATTTAAAATTAGGGCTGCAGCTAACGATTATTTTTCTATCGATTAATCTATAGATTATTATTTTCGATTAATCGGTTAATCTATAGATTATTTTTTCGATTAATCTATAGATTATTTTTCCTTTTACCGATTATTTTTTTAATTTAAAATGAAGAGGAAAAAATAAATGTAGGCCAGTTTTTTCAAAAGGCATGGCTTTTATTTACAAAAAAAAAAGTATGGCCACTCAGTCAACATTGACAACAACATGACAAAATATTCTGTAACAATGTAAACATTTAAAACTTTTAACATTTAACAAAATTAAAAGTAGCTTATTTGCTTTTTAATGTGCAAATATAAAAGTAAACATCCAGTGCAAATCTTAATATTCTGCAATAGTATAAGCATTTCAAAATTAAAAGTATTGCTTATTTTGCTTTAAAATGTGCAAAAATAAAGATAAACATCCAATACAAAAAAGTACAAAACGGAAATATTCTGTAACAGTGTAAACATTTCAACAAAAGTAAAAGTATTGCTTATTTGCTAAAATGTGCAAAAATAAAGCTAAACATCCAATACAAAAAAAGTGTACAGTGTAAACATTTCAACAAAAGTAAAAGTATTGCTTATTTTGCTTAATAACACAACAATGATAGTATGATTAAAGTGAAAGTTAATTGTTCGTTTGTACATAGTATATGTAACTGTTAATGTTGTAAAAGGTATTTGCACAACTAATTAACGTTAGCGTTTGTGACACGTCTTTGTGCCGTGGGGTTCTTTCAGGACCGACAGACTGAACGCCAGACGGCTTTGTCAGGTTTACAATCTTTTAATTTTACACAAAGTCTTTTCTCTTCCAACTCTTTTCTCTTTCTTTCCTCGCTTTTCGGCTCCTCTTCCTCGCTCGCTCGTCGTCCCCTGTCTCTGTCTCTCCTCTCTTGCTCCACGTCAGCTTCACTCTGGCTCCTTCCAGTCTCTCTTCCCTCTCTCTCTGCTGCTCCCCTTTTCATCAGCGAGAGGAGATTGGATGATCGTGCCCAGGTGCGCGGATCGCGCACCTGGGCACAATTGCGGCGTCGCTCCCGGCGCGCCCCACCTCGCCGCTCGCTCGCCGGCCCCGCCTCTCCACAGCGTTAAAGAGGAGCGAGTCTTTGTAAACACTGAACAGGCACGCCAAACGCGCCTCTCAGAGCGAAACGGTGCTTTAGTTTATGAATTCACAACGCAGATACAAATGACACATTCATGTTTTTGTGTAATGATGACAACGTATACGCACGCGGACGATTGACTAGTTGATGGTGATGGCAAGAACGCTCTCGGTTTTCTTTTCAAATGTTCCTTCATAGCCGTTGTGCTGCTATGATAGGCCATTTCCGCTCGACACAGTGTGCATATAACATTATTAGGCCGTTTATTGAAATACTCCCACACTTTTGACGACTTTTGGCGTGCTTTTTCCCCTCGCTCGCATCGTCTGCTTTGCGCTCCGCCATGACAGTAGTGTGACGTAAATATACGACGCGCCGACGCACAAATGTTTGGGAACTGAGGAGACACATTTTTTAAGCTTCTCAGGTGGAATTCTTTCCCATTCTTGCTTGATGTACAGCTTAAATTGTTCAACAGTCCGGGGGTCTCCGTTGTGGTATTTTAGGCTTCATAATGCGCCGCACATTTTCAATGGGAGACAGGTCTGGACTACAGGCAGGCCAGTCTAGTACCCGCACTCTTTTACTATGAAGCCACGTTGATGTAACACGTGGCTTGGCATTGTCTTGCTGAAATAAGCAGGGGCGTCCATGGTAACGTTGCTTGGATGGCAACATATGTTGCTCCAAAACCTGTATGTACCTTTCAGCATTAATGGCGCCTTCACAGATGTGTAAGTTATCCATGTCTTGGGCACTAATACACCCCCATACCATCACAGATGCTGGCTTTTCAACTTTGCGCCTATAACAATCCGGATGGTTCTTTTCCTCTTTGGTCCGGAGGACACGACGTCCACAGTTTCCAAAAACAATTTGAAATGTGGACTCGTCAGACCACAGAACACTTTTCCACTTTGTATCAGTCCATCTTAGATGAGCTCAGGCCCAGCGAAGCCGACGGCGTTTCTGGGTGTTGTTGATAAACGGTTTTCGCCTTGCATAGGAGAGTTTTAACTTGCACTTACAGATGTCGCGACCAACTGTAGTTACTTACTGACAGTGGGTTTCTGAAGTGTTCCTGAGCCCATGTGGTGATATCCTTTACACACTGATGTCGCTTGTTGATGCAGTACAACCTGAGGGATCGAAGGTCACGGGCTTAGCTGCTTACGTGCAGTGATTTCTCCAGATTCTCTGAACCCTTTGATGATATTACGGACCGTAGATGGTGAAATCCCTAAATTCTTTGCAATAGCTGGTTGAGAAAGGTTTTTCTTAAACTGTTCAACAATTTGCTCACGCATTTGTTGACAAAGTGGTGACCAGTGTTGGGTTAGTTACTGAAAACCAGTAACTAGTCCAGTTACTAGTTACTTTATTTCAAAAGTAACTCAGTTACTAACTCAGTTACTTGCACCAAAAAGTAATGCGTTACTGTGAAAAGTAACTATTTAGTTACTTCTTTTTTTCTTCTTCTTTTTTTTTAAAGCTCCCATTAATGCCCTTTTAGCCTTCATTTCAGTACTGTTATTGCACTGGAGAATAATACAATCTGTTGATCAACTTGACATGCATTTTTATTTTCCTTTTAACATATATAATGAAAAACAGTGCAACATAAAAAGACATTCCTCCTTTCTTTAAACTTGGACCAATGACCATTAATAAAAAACAAGTTAAAGTGCAACATAAGAAGGCACATCATCTTCCTTGAAACATAGGTAGTGAAATAAAGCCTGACATCTGGAGTGATGCTGCTGTCTTCCACACTTGGAGCCATGGATTGTAGAATCCTTGTTTTCAGTGGCAGGATCATTGACACAGATGGTGAAGTTTCAGTGCTCAGTAGAGATGTAACACTTTTAAAGGGGTTTAAGCACCTGGAGGACCTCATCTGCCACTCTCACATCATCATCAGACAGGGTGACATTTGTCTTCAGGGTCAATGCAGAGTATATAGCTGCCTGCTGCGCCAACATATCATAAGTGGAGTTCCACCTCGTTGGGACATCATGTATGAGCTTATGAGTAGGCAGCTTTAGCATTTCTTGCTTTGTCTTAAGCACATGAGCAGCTGTTGTGCTTGGGTGGAAGTAGGAAACCTCCTTCCTGATCCTCCCAAGGAGGCGCTCCATCCTATTGACTGAGATTCCCTTCTGTGATGCCACATTCACTACATGTGCAAAGCACCTATCTGTGGTCCCAGTCCTGCCTCATTCACTGTAATTATTTGATTTTTGGCATTATCACGTGTGACTGGGATATCTTTATCTTCCATTCCTCCACTGCTTGTGTCAGTACCTGCGCAAGGTGACTCTCGTAGAGGGGGCGTGTCTTCTCATCTCCCAGTCTGCTGTGATGAAGTGAGCGCTTATAGTTCCCCTGGACGTCCACCCGTCTGTCATGAGCGCAACAGATGATGCTAGGGATAGTTCATCCACAACTTTTTTCTTCTCCTGCTCATAAAGATCTGGTACAATCTTATCGCTGAAGTGGGTGCGCGACGGGATGTCGTAACCTGGCTCAAGCACGTTCAGCATGTGTTTAAAACCCTCGTTTTGCACAACCGAGTCTGCACCTATAAACACACCGATTCAATGGCGCGGGGCGTTCAAGCTCCTCTGTTACTCCGCTCGCCATGACCACGCTGTGTGTGGACTGAACGTGCCAACAACTTTTTTTGTTTTTGTTTCATATATCAAACCGCGGATCACGTGTGTGCCTCCCCTCCCCACACCCACACCCAGACACACACATAGACCGCGCCTCTTTTCTTCTCTCCGTCTTGTGACAGAGGAAGATTCAGAAGAACGACACCGCAGCGCTTCTGTTTCTAGCCGATACTACATCAAAAGTAACGCAAAATAACGCATCATGTAGTAACGGTAACTGAGTTACTGAATACAAAAAATAACGCGTTAGATTACTAGTTACCGCCGAAACTAACGGCGTTACAGTAACGCGTTAGTCCCAACACTGGTGGTGACCCTCGCCCCATCCTTGTTTGTAAATGACTGAGCATTTCATGGAATATACTTTTATACTGAATCATGGCACCCACTTGTTCCAAATGTGCCTGTTCACCTGTGGGATGTTCCAAATAAGTGTTTGATGATCATTCCTCAACTTTATCAGTATTTATTGCCACCTTTCCCAACTTCTTTGTCACGTGTTGCTGTTAATGATTATTTGCAAAAAAAATGTTTATCAGTTTGAACATCAAATATGTTGTCTTTGTAGCAAATTCGACTGAATATGGGTTGAAAATTATATGCAAATCATTGTATTCCGTTTATATTTACATCTAACACAATTTCCTAACTCATGTGGAAACGGGGTTTGTAAATGAATAAATAAAGGTATACTTACACCTTAAAGTCGCTTTTTATACTCCGCCATGATGAAAATATATTTCTAGAGTGATCTAATTGGACACCAAGCAGTCAACCACATCGTACATTTGTCCAGTTTTCTGATTGGTTCCCTTTTTGACACATACATAATGGTGAGTCAAAACTTGCTCGAGCGCACAGGTGAAATCTGAACGAGTGAAGAACAAAAATCTTAACGCGCAGAGGGGAGAGGTTGAGAGAGAGGAAGAGAGGGGGTGTGAGAGAGTGCATTGGTCTGACTGTGCAGAAAGCAGTAATTAATGAGTGTTAATATAGATATTAGCAAACATGCAAACACTTTAATTGTGCACAAATACATATATATTAGAGGGTGTGGGAAAAAATCGATTCGAATTCGAATCGATTCTCATTTTTAAAAAATCGATTTTTATTTATTTTTTAATTATTTTTTTTAATTTTTATTTTAATTAATCAATCCAACAAAACAATACACAGTAATACCATAACAATGCAATCCAATTCCAAAACCAAACCCGACCCAGCAACACTCAGAACTGCAATAAACAGAGCAATTGAGAGGAGACACAAACACGACACAGAACAAACCAAAAGTAGTGAAACAAAAATGAATATTATCAACAACAGCATCAATATTAGTTACAATTTCAACATAGCAGTGATTAAAAATCCCTCATTGACATTATCATTAGACATTTATTAAAATGCTCCTCCACATCGAGAGGAGCCAGATGAGGTGGTTCGGGCATCTGGTCAGGATGCCACCCGAACGCCTCCCTAGGGAGGTGTTTAGGGCACGTCCGACCGGTAGGAGGCCACGGGGAAGACACGTTGGGAAGACTATGACTCCCGGCTGGCCTGGGAACGCCTCGGGATCCCCCGGGAAGAGTTCGACGAAGTGGCTGGGGAGAGGGAAGTCTGGGCTTCCCTGCTTAGGCTGCTGCCCCCGCGACCCGACCTCGGATAAGCAGAAGAAGATGGATGGATGGATGGCATTTATAAAAAAAAATTAAAAAAAGAACAATAGTGTCACAGTGGCTTACACTTGCATCGCATCTCATAAGCTTGACAACACACTGTGTCCAATATTTTCACAACGATAAAATAAGTCATATTTTTGGTTCATTTAATAGTTCAAACAAATTTACATTATTGCAATCAGTTGATAAAACATTGTCCTTTACAATTATAAAAGCTTTTTACAAAAATCTACTACTCTGCTTGCATGTCAGCAGACTGGGGTAGATCCTGCTGAAATCCTACGTATTGAATGAATAGAGAATCGTTTTGAATCGGGAAAATATCGTTTTTGAATCGAGAATTGCGTTGAATCGGAAAAAATCGATTTTGAATCGAATCGTGACCCCAAGAATCGATATTGAATCGAATCGTGGGACACTCAAAGATTTGCAGCCCTAATATATATACACTCAAACAATATTATTTTTCGATTGAGTTTAAATTTTTTTTAATAAAATGCCTGTGCGTGCAAAATATATTTTGCGGTCCTCAAAATCTGCCTTTCCGATCTCAGAATTGAGACACAGATAACTCTTAACTGAGTGACGTCATTACTCCTTCAATAAATAAAGCCAATAAAGCTGATTTGGATTCTGTGAGTATGTGCAATATATTCTTAAAGTTTTGTTGTTTGGAAGTACTGATTTGTTCTGCTACTTGCTGAAAAAACATGTTCTATTTTTAAATAGATTCATACACCAAAGCAGGGAAAACATTTCTCTATCTGATGGAGTCCTCATGTATTAAAACATAGGCTGATGCGACCAACCTTAAATCAAGGCAATGTAAATGCCCAAGAAGGTTGGATTCTGGCTTCTCCAGCTAATGTGTTAAGAAGCCAACATAAATAAACCTTGCAACATTCATATCAACTTTCTTCTCAGACAAATCAACTCAACTCAAACTCGCAGCAGGACTTCTCAAATCCTGGTTCAATCAGCCATGTACCTGGGATCCCAAAGGTCACATCTGTATAGATCCTTTCACCTCATTGAAGGTACAGTTGTTTTGTATTTAATTTTTTTCCGGGTTAGGGGTTAGGGTTATACTATTATACAATATATGTATTATATATGTAACGTTCCGGGAACCGTAAATAAATGTTTCCGTTTGAACCAAAGTGGAACCAAAAACTACCCAAAATGCAACCGTTAGCGAACGTTAATTGCCCAAAGGCTAATGTAGTCACAACGTTCTAGTAACCAAAATTGGTTAGCTGGGTAAGGATAGTTACAAAAAAGGTTATTACCGTCTGGCTGGTTTGGTGTGGAATTCACATCACAATAAAAGTAAGTATAATCTTTTTTTTTTTAGTAAGTCTATTAACAAGGCTAGTGCAGGAATTACACACTGGTGTCAACACAGATTTTATGGATATATAAATATATATTTAGAACAAAAATGGTCTTTACCGCTTGTTTGGGGTCACGGGTGAGCCGGATCCTCTAACAGCTGACTATGGGTGAGAGGCAGGGTACACCCTGGACTGGTCGCCAGTCTATCACAGGGCACATGTACGCTTAGCCTTTTCACTATTAGTAGCCGCACCGCTTGATGGATTGTCGGAGCATTACGGGTACCATAGTTCGACGTACTGTGATTCAACATACGGGTTTTATTATGGTGTGTGTATAAGAACCAAAAAATGGCACCTATTAGACAAATTACCTGGCGTTTTGTTTCGCAAAATCTACTTTTCATACCTTCTGGTACCCGCTGATGTGTATTTGGGATCTGCATAAGTGCTGAAAATGTGCACGTGTCTGCCATTGTAGTCTGTGCTGACAAGCTTCTTCTTTTTCTCTATTTTCTTGTTATGGGGCATTCATCCGGCGCTGTCGCAATCTCTAATATAAAGTAGCGTAAAATTCTAACTTATATCTCGCTATGGAAGCGCTACAAACTAGCGGTATGGTGGGTTTACATAATTCACCCACGGAACTTTAGTTATTAGAGAGTTCCGGTGGTCAAAAGACGACTTGAAGATGGTCTGCAATGGTCTGTAAAACATAATCTATACAACATTTTGACCAAAGAACCACCATTACATGTTATGTAGACCACAAGGAAGTGTTTTAAATTTAGGAAAAAATCATAACATGACCCCTTTAATGCACCTTATAATCCGGTGCGCCTTTTGTATGAAAATAGACCTGAATAGACCCACTCCTCGGCAGTGCGTCTTATAATCCGGTGCACCCTATGGTCTGAAAAATACAGTAGATTTAAACAATTAGACATTGTTTTGGATAGCATATGCCATACATACAGTTATGTTTGTCTATCATATATTAGTGATGTATTTATGTGTGGTTTTTACACTTGTAAAGTAAAAACAGTATTTAAGTTATAATGCTACTTTTTGTCAACTATCTCTGATAGTATTTTTGAACGACTCTATTAATCTAAACCAGGGGTGCTCATTACGTCGATCGCGAGCTACCGGTCGATTTCGGAGGGTGTGTCAGTCGATCACCAGCCAGCCATTAAAAAAATAGTCCTAAAAATGAGCGATCATAAATCTTCACTATGACGTCACTTTCGTCACTTGATTGACATTCACGGCACCCGAGGGTCTTCTGAGATGACGCTGGCTGCTGCCAGCTCATTAAAATTACCGACTGGAAGGCGAGAAACACTTTATTTCAACAGACTCTGGCGCCGTACCTGTCGTCAAAACTCCAAAGACCGACTGCACAGTTGCACAATAAAAGCGCTGCTTTATCCTGCCTGCGCTACCAAAATAAGAGTCTCAGAAAGCTGGCGTGCACAAGCTAGCAAGCTACGGAGTTTGCCAACAATGTATTTCTTGTAAAGTGTATACAAAGGAGTACGAAAGCTGGATAAATAAGATGCCAAAAACCAATCACTTTCATGTGGTATTAGACAGAAAGGAGGACTTTTTTTCTCCTCCATTCGAAAATGCGGACTTTATCAGCACCACTGTCTGATTCCTATCAATGCAAGTCATCAGAATCAGGTAATACACCAACTTATATTCTTGTCTTCATGAAAGAAAGGAATCTATATGTGTTAATTATGCTTGTATTATCTCTAAACACTTTTAACTTATTAACAATATTAACTATATGTAAGGCTGAAACGACGCGTCGACGTAGTCGACGTCATCGGTTACGTAAATACGTCGACGTCATTTTTGTGCGTCGAAGCGTCGCATATTTACGTCACACCACTGTCATGGCGGAGCGCAGAGCAAACGATGCGAGCGAGGGGAAAAAAACACGCCAAAAGTCGTCAAAAGTGTGGGAGTATTTTAATAAACGGCCTAATAATGTTGTTTTATGCACACTGTGTCGAGCGTAAATGGCGTATCACAGCAGCACAACGGCTATGAACGAGCATCTAAAAAGAAAACATCCGACAGCGTTCTTCCCATCACCATCAACGAGTTAATCATCCGCGTGAGTATACGTTGTCATCATTACACAAAAACATGAATGTGTCATTTGTATCTGCGTTGTAAATTCATAAACTAAAGCACCGTTTTGCTCTGAGAGGCGCGTTTGGCGTGCCTGTTCAGTGTTTACAAAGACGCGCTCCTCTTTAACGCTAACGTTAATAAGTTGTACAAATACCTTTTACAACATTAACAGTTACATATACTATCTTTAACGCTAACGTTAATAAGTTGTGCAAATACCTTTTACAACATTAACAGTTACATATACTATCTTTAACGCTAACGTTAATAAGTTGTGCAAATACCTTTTACAACATTAACAGTTACATATACTATCTTTAACGCTAACGTTAATAAGTTGTGCAAATACCTTTTACAACATTAACAGTTCCATATACTATGTACAAACGAACAATTAACTTCACTTTAATCATACTATCATTGTTGTGTTATTAAACCAATTTAACAAGATAATGTGTGTAGTTTAATTAACCTTTTGTATTAAAGTAAGCTGTATTTGGGTATATTTAAAATGAAAATTAATTGTTGTCTCTTATGTTGCAGCAAACGACAAAGCGGTGTCCAGGATTTTTTTCCAAAGAGGCATGGGACTGAATGCACACCCCAAGTGGCCGCTGACCTGACTGATGGTGTCCTGGAAATGATGGTCATAGACATGAGGCCATTAAATATGGTAGAAGGGGAAGGGTTTCAAAAAATGATCAAACGGTTTCACTCTGGCTACACACTACCATCAAGAACCCACTTCACTAAGCTTATGGAGCAAAAATACACAAAGAAAATGAATGAAGTCAAAGCAATCCTGAAAAATGTGAAAGAAAAACTGACACTCACAACTGATGCATGGACAAGTATGGCCACTGAAGCTTACCTTGGTGTCACCATTCACTTTGTTAATGATGAGTGGGAGCTTACCTCAATTAACTTGACAACAATGCCCCTCAATGAAAAGCACACTGCAGAAAACATTGCCTCTTGGATTGAGGATGTTGTCAATAAGTTTGAAATAAACATAAAACTAGTACAAGTCATTGTACATGACAATGCTGCAAATGTTGTTGCAGCTTTAAGAGTTCTTGAGGAAAGACATGGTGTTTCATCCCTCAGATGTGTTGGCCATACTCTACGGCTTGTAGTTAACCATGCTCTAAAGGACAACCACATCAGCAGAGCTTTAGGAGCAGCAAGAAGTTTGGTCGAGCACTTCAGAAAAAGTGAGCTATCCAGTACAAAACTAAAGGTTAAGCAAAAACAAATGGGTTCTCCAGACCACAGCCTCATACAAGATGTGTCTGTGAGATGGAACAGTTCCTTTCACATGATTAGTCGCCTGCTTGAGCAGAGGTGGCCAATAACAGCAACTCTGTCAGATCCGGAGGTCACTCAAAGAGGGAAGCATTTTCTGGATCTTAAGGCTGACCAGTGGAGCTTGCTTGAAGAACTTGAACAAGTTCTGAAACCTTTTGAATGTGCAACTGTGTACCTGAGTGGAGAATCTTATGTAACAGTTTCCGCTGTCCCTCTGCTGGTCAAAGGGCTTCGGAAGGCTACACAAACTGCTTTTGAAAATGCATCAATCAAGTGTTTCCAGGTCACTGCTGCACGTGAGATAACATCCAGGTGGGAAGCCGAGACCACATTCAAAGATGATGGACCAAATGTGTGCATATTAGCAGCTGCACTTGACCCACGATTCAGGAAGCTGAAATTCCTGACTGCAGATGAGTGTTTAAAAGTTCAATACAAGCTGCATGCAATAGTTCTGGAGGAGAAAAGAAGGGAAAAGGAGACACACGCTCAACAGGGCACAGCAATGCAAGTGGAAAGACCAGATGCTGACAGGCAGCCTGTATCTTTACTAGACACACTTCTTGGCTCAGATTCAGATGAACTCAGCAACAATGAGGAAGACAACAATGACAGTAATGATGCTGAAATGGTCAGAAACGAGTTAGTGTCTTATTTTGGAGAATCCCCCATTTCCAAGGATGAAAACCCATTAAAATGGTGGAAATAACATCAGGCAAGGTTTCCAAATCTGGCAATGCTGGCTCGGTCTTACCTCTCAGTTCCAGCCACATCGACCCCTTCTGAGCGCCTATTTTCAGCTGCTGGGAATATTGTAAACAAGAAAAGAACCAGCCTCACCCCAGAGCATGTAGACATGCTAATCTTTCTTCATTACAACTGTTAGTCACTCACTGGAATGAGTAGAATTGGTTATAGTGTACTGTGTTGGACTGGATGTTTATTTTGCACATTTTAAAAGCAATACTTAATGTTTACAGTGCTCCAGAATATTTAGATTGGCACAAATGTTTACAGTGTTACAGAATGTTTTGCCATGTTTTCAATGTTGACTGAGTGGCCATCCTTTTTTTTTTTGTAAATAAAAGCCATGCCTTTTGAAAAAACTGGCCTAAATTTATTTTTTTCATCTTAATTTTAAATAAAAAAAATAATCGGTAAAAGGAAAAATAATCTATAGATTAATCGAAAAAATAATCTATAGATTAACCGATTAATCGAAAAAAATAATCTATAGATTAATCGATAGAAAAATAATCGTTAGCTGCAGCCCTAACTATATGTGTTAAACATGTTTGCATTATCTTTAAACACCTTTAACTTATTAACAATATCAACTATATGTGTTAAACATACTTGTATTTTCATTAAACACATTTAATTTATTAACAATATTAACTATATGTATTAAACATACTTGTATTTTCATTAAACACCTTTAATTTATTAACAATATTAACTATATGTATTAAACATACTTGTATTTTCATTAAACACCTTTAATTTATTAACAATATTAACTATATGTGTTAAACATGCTTGTATTATCATTAAACACCTTTAATTTATTAACAATATTAACTATATGTGTTAAACATGCTTGCATTATCACTAAACATCTTTAACTTGTTAACAATATTAACTATATGTGTTAAACATGTTTGCATTATCTTTAAACACCTTTAACTTATTAACAATATTAACTATATGTGTTAAACATACTTGTATTTTCATTAAACACCTTTAATTTATTAACAATATTAACTATATGTATTAAACATACTTGTATTTTCATTAAGCACCTTTAATTTATTAACAATATTAACTATATGTATTAAACATACTTGTATTTTCATTAAACACCTTTAATTTATTAACAATATTAACTATATGTGTTAAACATGCTTGTATTATCATTAAACACCTTTAACTTGTTAACAAAAACATATGTTTCATAAATAAGTAAATACAAATTATATATATGAATGAGGTAGATCCCCACGACTTGATCAATTGAAAAGTAGCTCGCCTGCAGAAAAAGTGTGAGCACCCCTGATCTAAACGTTCGTACAATGACAATTTAATGTTGGGGTACGTTAATTTTCTTAACAACAATAATAATGCAGACTGTTATAATATACTTTATGAAAATACAAATTACACATGAACATGCTGCTGGATGTCCCTCCGCCATATGGCCTATTGGTCGGCGTGAGAACACGCCTACGTTGAACAGATACTTATAACTACACGATCATAATAAATACAAGCCCTTCTAACGCCCAGAACACATCACTTTGAGACCGACACAAGGCTAAAGAACCTCCATCGTGATCCAAATCGATATGGATCACTCAGTTGATAAGTCCTAAAAATACACTCAACACTAATAGAGAATATATATTTTCTCATGCCATACAGTTTTAAAATCTGTTTTTCATTTATCTTAATACGGGGGTGCTATAAAAGAATCAACGGAAGTAAAAATAGCATGGGTGGTTAACCGGCAAAGGTGCATAACGGAGTTGAACACCACATCGTCACGTGAGAGTGGATGGACATTCTGTCAAGGACAATATATTACACGTCCAACACACCCAGAGATAAGGACGTGGAAATCATGCAGAAATGTATGCAAAAAGCCAGAACTTTGGCACCACCAACTGACTCTTGGGATTTGATGGTCCTGAATGTTGTTCACATGTCTAAAACAATACTGACATTTTTTTTAAATATGTGGTAACACTTTAGTATGGGGAACACATATTTACCATTAATTAGTTGCTTATTAACATGCAAATTAGTAACATATTGGCTCTTAATTAGTCATTATTAAGTACTTATTAATGCCTTATTCTGCATGGCCTTATTATACAACCAGTAAGCCATTAACTAAGAGTGTTCCCTCAATAACCTCAGAATTATTGCTTATTTAGTAACCCTAACCCTTATATTTTCCCCTAGTTTCCAAATAACTCTAAATGAAGTCTTTGTTACTTTAATAAGCAACTAATTAATGGTGAATATGTTCCCCATACTAAAGTGTTACCAAATATATTAATGGATTGTAATATTGACCCTTTTCACATACCGTATTTCCTTGAATTAGCGCCGGGGCGGTAATTAATTTAAAACCTCTTTTCACTCCGGCGCTTACCAAAGGCATGCGGTAAATTTAGGCTTGCGCTTATAAATTTAAAACCTCTTCTCACTCCGGCGCTTACCAAAGGCATGCGGTAAATTTAGGCCTGCGCTTATAAATTTGAGTGTGATGTAAGGATACCATTATGAAAAGCACATTTAATAAAAAAAAACGTTATTATGGTCTTACCTTTACTTATAAATGAAGTCCATGCGCCGCACCTTCTGAACAAAAGCATCGATAACGTGTTTATAGAAGTCTTCCTGATCTTTCTTCAGTTTTAAAAGTCTCTCTGTCTCGATGGAGATCTTCCTTTAATTATTACCTCCTGCTTCGATTGAAAGTCCAGTTTAGAAAACTGTTGTTGTCACTTCTTCTGCAGCCGAGTAGTCGCAAGAATGATTCCTGGGATCACTATAGTGCCCTCTACCACTGTTCTTTTTAGCATATTCAATATCTTAGACCTTAAATCCTACTGAATAGCTCTTTATCTTCTTCCCTTTATGCAATTTTAAATTATTGAAATTAGCCTCCTCCATTTTGGAAACTGATGCCTTGAAAGGTCACTCGTGACGTGACAAGTTTGACCCGGTGGTAAAACCAGGCATGCGCTAATTATTTTGCTAAACAAGTTTGACCCGGCAGTAATTCTAAGCATGGCTAATTCTAAGCATGCGCTAATTATTTTGCGAAACGAGTTTGACCCGGCGGTAAAACGAGGCATGCGGATAAAAAATACCCGGCGGCAATTCAAGGAAATACGGTAGCCCACCTGTTCACTGTGTATACACTGTTTATCGATGTTGTGAGATATTGCATACAAAATTCCATACCTGTAAACATTACCGCAGAGTTAACATCATTACAAACAGTAATTGAATTGAAAGCAAAACAATCCATATAAAAGCAGGGGCTCATGGTCATCCGATCATGATGTTTTTTTATCCATTTATTTTTATAGTAGTTTCAATATTATTTATTTCATTCATTAGATCATTATGTTTAAATAAATTATATGATAACCCCAAACCTTTGTAAACTTTTTTGAAATGCTAGCCATAACATGTTTTCCTTCATAAATTGGAAATATTTTTAATTATGCTAACCTTAAATATATTTTATGATGTACTAAATACAGCTCCTAATCTTAACTTATTATTGTTATAGTAGCTGTATTATTGTATTTCTTTAACTCATTAGATAATTGTTTAAATAAATTATGCTAACCCCAACCCATTGTAAACTTTTCTTAAATGCTAAACATAAAATGTTTTTCCTTTCATAAGTGGGAAACATTTTTTTTGTAACCAACTTGCTTTTGAGTACTCTGTAGACTTTTTCCTAAATGCAAAAATGTTTCCTTCATAAGTTGGAAATATTTTTTTAAACCTATTAGTCTTTTATTTTCTCATCGTTGTACACTTTATTAAACGTAAACATTTTTGGTTTGTATATTTTTCAGTCCTTGCATGTTTTTTCCCCCCAAACTTGCAAAAAAATGTTCTCAAAAACGGCAACTTTTTTTGTAAATTCCATTGACTTAACATGAAGTGAGAACATTTAGTTTTTACTTTGTAAAGATTTTTCCACTCTTGCAAAACATTTTCCTAAACCTGCATGTTGTTTTTCTTTCAAAAATATTTTACTTTTGTACTAAAACAAATAAAATCATTAACACTTAACCCTAACTTTTTTTCTTATTCACTCATCTTTATGCACATTCTTAAATGTTAACCTTTTTTTACTCGGGCAAATCATATTGTTGATTTAGATGCCCATATTTGCATGTATGTAATTACAAATTACATAACCTCTTGCCATTTAAATTTGTTTTCATGTATAAAAAAAAAAGTGTTTATGTAAAAAAAAAAAAAAACAACATTATTTTAAATGTGTGGCGGCAGTAATATTGCCGTGGTGTTGCACCACGATCGTTTACATGTAGGAGAAACCCTGAAATATAAAATATAGTTGACGCAGGGGTAGGGTTGCAAAGGGGTGGAAAGTTTCCGGTAAATTTCCTGAAAGTTTCCGGAAATTTACCATGGGAATTAAAGCTTGGGAAGTTTGGAAATATTGACCATTTTTTGATTACCGTATTTCCTTGAATTGCCGCCGGGTATATAGTATGCGCCTGCCTAGAATTACCGCCGGGTCAAACTCGTTTCACAAAATAATTAGCGCATGCTTAGCATTACCGCCGGCTCAGGATTAACGCCGGGTCAAACTCGTTTCGCAAAATATTATTTTTATTAGCGCATGTCTAGAATTTCCGCCGGCTCAAACTCGTTTCACAAAAAAATTAGCATATGCCTAGAATTTCCGCCGGGTCAAACTAGTCACGCCACGAGCGACACTTCACCTGTCATCATTTTCAAAATGGAGGAGGCTGATTTCAATAATTTGAAATCGCATAAAGGGAAGACGATTAAGAGCTATTCAGTAGGATTTAAGGTCCAAGCTATTGAATAAGCTAAAAAGAACAGTAAGCAGCTATATTTTATTAATATACCGTAGCTGCGTGTGTCAAATATGAGTCATTAAATGACTCCCGCCTCCTGGTGGTAGAGGGCGCTAGTGATCCTTCTTGCGACTACTCGGCTGCAGAAGAAGTGACAACAAGCAGCAACAGTGAGCAGCGATCGTTTATTTTTTCCTCTCGCTTGCACTTTCAACATGGAGGGTTACATATCTAAAATAAAACAGTTTTCTAAACGAAGTAATATCCATCCATCCATTTTCTACCGCTTGTGCAGGAGGTAATAATTAAAGGAATACCTCCATCGAGACAGAGACTTTTAAAACTGAAGAAAGATAAGGAAGACTTCTATAAACAAGTTATCGATGCTTTTGTTCAGAAGGAGCTGCGCATGGACTTCATTTATAAGTAAAGGTAAGACCATAATAAAGTTTTTTTAATTAAATGTGCTTTTTATGATGGTATCCTTACATCACACTCAAATTTATAAGCGCAGGCCTAAATTTACCGCATGCCTTTGGTAAGCGCCGGAGTGAGAAGAGGTTTTAAAATAACTAGCGCATGCTTACATTTACCGCGCGTGCCTTTGGTAAGCGCCGGAGTGAGAAGTTTTTAAATTATTACCGCCCCGGCGGCAATTCAAGGAAACACAGTATTCAAAGTTGGACACCGTCCATGGGAATTAATGGGAATATATGGGAATTAATGGGGAATTACAATAATGATATATATATATATAAACTGTATATATATATATATATATATATATATATATATATATATATATATATATATATATATATATATATATATATATATATATATATATATATATATATATATGTATGTGTGGGGGGAAAAAATCACAAGACTATTTCATCTCTACAGGCCTGTTTCATGAGGGGGGGTACCCTCAATCATCAGGAGATTTTAATGGGAGCATTCGCATACCATGGTTTATATAGGGCACAGAGTGGGTGCCCTATATAAACCATGGTATGCGAATGCTCCCATTAAAATCTCCTGATGATTGAGGGTACCCCCCCTCATGAAACAGGCTTGTAGAGATGAAATAGTCTTGTGATTTTTTTTCCCCACACATACATATATTGCGCTCTACTACGGTATCGAGCACTATTTTTTGGATAACCTTATTAAGACATATATATATATATATATATATATATATACAGTTTATATATATATATATATATATATATATATATATATATATATATTATTGGGCACTTGTCTATATGCGGCCGCATCTTTGTGGTATTTTTGACGTAGCTCTTTGCACAGTATTTGCAAATGTACACAGCCTTTCCGCCTACATTGGTTGGGGTGAAATGTCTCCACACAACAGATGGTGTTAGTGGCATTATTCTGTTTGTAGTTATTTATTCTTGTAAAACACTAATGCAATGCCACACACAGATATAGATAGTCAGCTAAACAATTGGAGTAGTCTTTAAAAATATTTTACTGATAGACAAATGAATAGAAGTAGGCTAGATGAATAAATGAACACTCAATCAGCATGCTAAATCAAACTATAACCTACATTATTGTATGACAATAGAATGGCTAGCAGAACAGAAGGCAGAGGAAACTACACGTTTTGATTTTGAATTTGCTAGTTGAACTTTACAGATCACAAAAAAGGTATATTCGGATCGCTAACGTTGTTAGCATAAATGAATGGGATTTAACATAGAGAAAATTAGCATCACGGCTAACGGAGAAATATTTCAGGTTCATTATGAGACTGTGGTGGTACATAAACCTAGCTAGCTAGAGATATTGGCCCCAAAATCATTTAACAAATACAGGAACAGCTAGCTAGCTTAAGTGGAAGTCTGCTGAAGTAATCTACAGTCATACAGTAACAAGCAATTACACCTCTATTAAACTTAAATACCATAGATCAAATATATTTACCCCAGTAATATCAGCAAAACTTACCTGACTGGATGAAGTCATTGGGCTCAAATACTAGTGTGGCCTCAATAGCCCTGCTGTAGTGTGTAGCATGCTGGGAATTATCTGTGCATGTGATGGAAGAATGCACTGCACATGTGATGGAGGAATGCACAGTGCAGGGTTGAAATTTTACTGAATTTGCATTAAATCAGGTTGTTTCAGCTAATAATCATGCTGCAAGATCTAGCATGTTGCATTCAATGTTTATTCCCATTAATTCCCATATATTCCCATGGAAAGTTTACAACTTTGAATATTCCCGGAATTTTGCAACCTTAAGCAGGGGTAGATCTTGCTTTGGCTTTTGGCTGAAACCAGGGATCCTGGGCTCGAAAAGATTGGTGACCACTGCCCAACTGCATCAAAGATCACCTCAAACATGAAAGCTGTGAAGATAGAACGCCACCAAGTTCTCTCACTGAAACTACAGCACAAAGAAAGGCAGCAATTCATTTTTACAGATGCAAAACCTCATTTATAAAAATACAACCATAAAATGACATTTAAAGGCAGAATGACCCCTTTGGCTCATCTTTAAAACAAACAAATCCAAAAAGGATTCACGCATCAGCGGAATGCAGCGCAGTCATCGAAAGGCACGCATGTTTCTGCAACTTATAAATAATACAGTGAGGGACTCTATAGCGGGTTCATACGAGGATATCTGTTGACTCATGTTATGTCATCTCAAACACTAAAACATTACAAAAATCCAAATAAAAACAGAGTCAAGTCAAGGCTCCCCACGTAACACAGTAACTGCTTGCATATACAACAGGGATGGGCGATAAGGCCTAAAATCTATATTGCTATATATATACCAGTGACGTGCGGTGAGGTTGATGGCTGGTGAGGCACTGACTTCATCACAGTCAGATTTACAAACATATGAACCCTAAAGAGTATCTTATTCACCATTTGTTTGGCAGCAGTTAACGGGTTATGTTTAAAAGCTCATACCAGCATTCTTCCCTGCTTGGCACTCAGCATCAAGGGTTGGAATTGGGGGTTAAATCACCAAAAATTATTCCCAGGCGCGGCGCCGCTGCTGCCCACTGCTCTCCTCACCTCCCAGGGGGTGATCAAGGGGATGGGTCAAATGCAGAGGACAAATTTCATTACACCGAGTGTGTGTGTGACAATCATTTGTACTTTAACTTAACTTTAACTTTACACATACAAACTGTAGCACACAAAAAAGCACATTTAATAAAAAAAACGTTATTATGGTCTTACCTTTACTTAGAAATTAAGTCCATGCGCCGCAACTAAAGCCCTCACTTAAACTTTCCACATGCAAGATTGAATCTATTTAAAAAAGTGTAACCGAGGGTTTATAAATGTCGCCTATACTGTATGAAACTACAAAATAAACACGGAGGCTCCAGTTTACACGAGGACCACTTTATTTACCTTCTTTCAAAAACCTCCGCAACGTGACATCACTTCCGCTCTTAGCGCCTTCAAAATAAGTGTCAGGACTTGGTCCGGGGTGTTTGCTTTTCCAGGATGCAGCGGAAAATTGGCACGGGCGAGACGGGAACCAAGGTACATGATTTATTTAATATATCAAAAAAAGGAATAAATGAAAGCGCGCACAGTGGCGGAGAATAAACTATGAAAAAACAAAAGACTATAGCAAAAAGTACAAATGAAAAGCACGCACAGTGGCGGAGAATAAACTATGAAAAACAAAAAGAGTATAAACATGGAACAAAAACTTACTTGGCTTGGACAAAAAAGGAGCAGCGTGAACATGGACATATGAAACAATGGACGTAGCATAAATGTGGAGTGGTATGGGGTGCGAGGTCGTCAGAAAGAAAAACTGAAAAACACTGAACTTAAATACTATGGACATGATTAGTGAAAGCAGGTGCGTGACTCAAAACGTGAAACAGGTGCGTGACGTGACAGGTGAAAACTAATGGTTGCTATGGTGACCAGACAAGGGAGTGAAAGACGGAAACTAAACAAAACATGACTTAAAACAAAACATGATAATACAGACATGACAGAACCCCTCCCTTAAGGACAGATACCAGATGTCCAAAACTTAACAAAAGTCATGGGAGGGCGGGAGGGGGACATGGCGGTGGGTCGCCAGCCCAAGTGGCCCCGAATCCACCGAGGCAAAGTCAAGTGGCGGCGGCGAGTGGAACGCCGCTGCAGCAGGCGAGGCGGACGCCCACGGATTGGCCACATTCGTGGCCGACTGGGAGGTGGGCGCACTTGGCGTGGCGGGCGACCAGGTAGCGGCCATATCCGTAGCCGACGAGGAGGCAGGCGCGTCGTCAACTTGGCAGGCGTGGCAGCTCGGCGTGGCAAGTCAGGCGGCGAAGCTCGGCGTGACGCGTCCAGCGGCGAAGCTCGGCGTGGGTCTTGGTCTTGGTGTGGGTCTTGGTCTTGGCATGGCGAGTCTTGGTCTTGGCATGGCGAGCCTTGGTCTTGGCATGGCGAGCCTTGGTCTTGGCATGGCGAGCCTTGGTCTTGGCATGGCGAGCCTTGGTCTTGGCATGGCGAGTCTTGGTCTTGGCATGGCGAGTCTTGGTCTTGGCATGGCGAGTCTTGGTCTTGGCATGGCGAGTCTTGGTCTTGGCATGGCGAGTCTTGGTCTTGGCATGGCGAGTCTTGGTCTTGGCATGGCGAGTCTTGGTCTTGGCATGGCGAGTCTTGGTCTTGGCATGGCGTGTCTTGGTCTTGGCATGGCGTGTCTTGGTCTTGGCATGGCGTGTCTTGGTCTTGGCATGGCGTGTCTTGGTCTTGGCATGGCGTGTCTTGGTCTTGGCATGGCGGGTCTTGGTCTTGGCATGGCGGGTCTTGGTCTTGGCATGGCGGGTCTTGGTCTTGGCATGGCGGGTCTTGGTCTTGGTCTTGGCATGGCGGGTCTTGGTCTTGGTCTTGGCATGGCGGCACTTGGCGTCGTGGAGCTGCGACTGGCGGCACTTGGCGTCGTGGAGCTGCGACTGGCGGCACTTGGCGTCGTGGAGCTGCGACTGGCGGCACTTGGCGTCGTGGAGCTGCGACTGGCGGCACTTGGCGTCGTGGAGCTGCGACTGGCGGCACTTGGCGTCGTGGAGCTGCGACTGGCGGCACTTGGCGTCGTGGAGCTGCGACTGGCGGCACTTGGCGTCGTGGAGCTGCGACTGGCGGCACTTGGCGTCGTGGAGCTGCGACTGGCGGCACTTGGCGTCGTGGAGCTGCGACTGGCGGCACTTGGCGTCGTGGAGCTGCGACTGGCGGCACTTGGCGTCGTGGAGCTGGTACCGGAGCTTGGCGTCGTGGAGCTGGTACCGGAGCTTGGCGTCGTGGAGCTGGTAGCGGAGCTTGGCGAGGAACTTGGCATGGTGGAGCTGGTGCGGCAACAGGTGCTAGCCTTGGTGCAGGTGGAGGTGGCCTAGCTGGGGGTTGCGGCTTGGCAGGTCGGAAGACTGGTGGTGGCGGCCGTGAGGGAGGCTGTGGCTTGGCATGGTGATGCCGAGCCACCCCACCAACACAGCTCCCGACCCCAGCCCCCCCCTCAAGGGGCGGATACCAGACGCGCTCCCTGCGGTCTGGAGCTCTCTGTAGGGGTGGGCGGGGGAGGGCAGAAATGTCCCCTTTATTTTGGCCAAATTGTTTTGTTTTTTTATCCCCCACCTGGGGTTGTGTGGGCGGTAAAAAAGAAAAAAATTGTGACGGGGGCGGGACTTGAGTCTTGGGGGGCGGGGCATGAGTCTTGGGGGGCGGGGCATGAAATTGGGATGGCTGCGACTGACTAGACGTGATCTCTAAAAACATGTTTTGATAATGATTTATCAAAGTCATGCCATTAGTGTCTTTTGTTGGAGGCGGGTGTTCAAAAGAAAAAGAGTTGGAAAAAAAATCCTGGGCTGTGATGTCATCCGGGCGAAGCCGGGCTGGCTGCTGCTTGCTTCCGCCCGGAGGGGGAGGGGCTTGTGGGAGCGGCGTGTCCTGCTGGCTCGCGGAAGTTCTTCCTGAAGTCCTTCGTCGGGAGCGGCGCTTCCGGCACTGCGGCGCTGCGTCCTCCCATTCCTGGGACCAAATGGAGTTTCTGTACTCCACGGAGGAGTAGCGCCGAGTTTCCTCCTCCATCGCGCACAGGACCGCCCAAGAAGCCTCGTCCGCATTGTCCAACTCGGCCAACTTCCTTGCGGAAAAGCGGGTCTGCTGACGACCTACTGTCAGGACTTGGTCCGGGGTGTTTGCTTTTCCAGGATGCAGCGGAAAATTGGCACGGGCGAGACGGGAACCAAGGTACATGATTTATTTAATATATCAAAAAAAGGAATAAATGAAAGCGCGCACAGTGGCGGAGAATAAACTATGAAAAAACAAAAGACTATAGCAAAAAGTACAAATGAAAAGCACGCACAGTGGCGGAGAATAAACTATGAAAAACAAAAAGAGTATAAACATGGAACAAAAACTTACTTGGCTTGGACAAAAAAGGAGCAGCGTGAACATGGACATATGAAACAATGGACGTAGCATAAATGTGGAGTGGTATGGGGTGCGAGGTCGTCAGAAAGAAAAACTGAAAAACACTGAACTTAAATACTATGGACATGATTAGTGAAAGCAGGTGCGTGACTCAAAACGTGAAACAGGTGCGTGACGTGACAGGTGAAAACTAATG
The DNA here is from genome assembly GCF_033978685.3 of Nerophis lumbriciformis. Lineage (NCBI taxonomy): Eukaryota > Metazoa > Chordata > Actinopteri > Syngnathiformes > Syngnathidae > Nerophis > Nerophis lumbriciformis. Next base: position 13,214,409 of record NC_084581.2, read on the forward strand.
GTTGCTATGGTGACCAGACAAGGGAGTGAAAGACGGAAACTAAACAAAACATGACTTAAAACAAAACATGATAATACAGACATGACAATAAGAGCTCAAGGCATATACTGTATAACAGCGCATAACAGGAACTTAACATCACAAAGAAGAAAGCCCATGAAAATAGGTTACAAAAGTTATTTAATAAGAAGCCAAAAAGTGCAAAAACAATAATGTTCATGTTGGAGGAGTTGTGAATTAGGTACACCTGCAGTCTGCAGGTGCATCTAATGTTGTGTCCCTGCAGTCATTCACAACTCCTCCAACACCAACATTATTGTTTTTGCACTTTTTGGCTTCTTATGAAATAATTTTTTTAAATAGATTCAATCTTGCACGTGGAAAGTTTAAGTGTGGGCTTTATGTTATGATCCGCTGCCCGGATCATATTTTTGTTTACGTTTTCGAGGTACTTGTGTTTTTTTGTTAGTTTTAGACTCCTTGAGTGCCTGTTTTGTACACCTGAGTTTGTTGCCATGGCTGCTTATTATTTTCACCTGCCGCGTGTGTTCCCGACGCGCACCTGTTTGTCATCACTGACATTATTATTTAAGCCTGCCTTCCCTGTCATTCTGTCTTGCTTCCTAGTTTGTTTTCACACAACAGATGACGACTTTTGTTTCCTGCTCTGAACCTGCTAGGTTCCACGCTAGACTCCTTTTTACCTTCTAGCTCCCACGCTAGCTCCTTTAGTTTTTGCCTTCCGTGCTATGAGCACGTTTTTGTTTATTCCAGTATAATTTATTTCTTAAATAAATCATTTCTTACCTGCACGCTGTGTCCGAAGCCCGATCTGCATTCCTGGGAGAGCGAGCCCCGCATCACCATGCGCCCCGGTCGTCACACTTTAGTTGATATAACAATTCTACGGCGGGGGTGCAGGAGGCGAGCCGTTTTATGATCGCTCAGCACAAGAAATACTTTACACACATACAGTTGTTGACAAAATACACTGTACATTATATATTATATAGCTAACTAAACTATGGAAATGTATAATATAGTTCATATAGCAATACAGTCTCACTGCACAGCAGGCCAGCAGTTAGCCGAGTCATTGCGCAATCCATGTTGCGGCACTGAGTGACATGCCTCAACTGGCTGCTGTTCACCGCACCGTCTCTTCTCAGTATTTGAACGGCAAATGTGAAAATTCAGCAATTTTGAATAAAAATAATCTAAAACTGGTGAAGTTAAATGGAAAATAACTTTATAGTATAATCACTGGATACATATAACAATTTAATTTTTTTTTTTTCTTTTTAAATTTTTTTTCTTTCCATGATGGCAGGTGAGGCCCCGCCTCACCTGCCTCTAGTGACTGCACGTCACTGATATACCGTATACATATACAGTTCAGGCCAAAAGTTTGGACACACCTTCTCATTCAATGTGTTTTCTTTATTTTCATGATTATTTACATTATAGATTGTCAACTGAAGGCATCAAAACTATAAATGAACACACGTGGAGTTATGTACTTAACAAAAGAAGGTGAAATAACTGAAAACATGTTTTTATTCTAGTTTCTTCAAAATAGCCACCCTTTGCTCTGATTACTTTTTTGCACACTCTTGGCATACACTTGATGAGCTTTAAGAGGTAGTCACCTGAAATGGTTTTCACTTCACAGGTGTGCTTAAAGCTCATCGAGAGAATGCGAAGAGTGTGCAAAGCAGTAATCAGAGCCAAGGGTGGCTATTTAGAAGAAACTGGAATATAAAACATGTTTTCAGTTATTTCACCTTTTTTTGTTAAGTACATAACTCCACATGTGTTCATTCATAGTTTTGATGCCTTCAGTGATAATCTACAATGTAAATAATCATGAAAAAAAAAAAGAAAACACATTGAATGAGGAGTGTGTCCAAACGTTTGGCCTGTACTGTATATTAGGGCTGTGAATCTTTGGGTGTCCCAAGATTCCATTCAAAATCGACTCTTAGGGTCACGATTCGATTCAAAATCGATTTTTTTTTCAATTCAACACGATTCTCAGTTCAAAAACAATTTTTTTTATTATTATTTTTTTTATGAAAACAATACACAACAATACCATAATAATGCAATACAATTTCAAAACCAAACCCGACCCAGCAACACTCAGAATAGCAATAAACAGAACAATTGAGAGCAATTGAGGACACACAAACATGACACGGAACAATCCAAAAGTAGTGAGACAAAAATTAATATTATCAACAACAGTATCAATATTAGTAACAATTTCAACATAGCAGTGATTAAAAATCCCTCAATGATATTATCATTACAAACATTAATAAAAATAAAAAATAAAAAATAAATGAACAATAGTGCCACAGTGGCTTACACTTGCATCACATCTCATAAACTTGACAACACATTGTGTCCAATATTTTCCACAATGATATAATAAGTCATATTTTGGTTTATTTAATAGTTAAAACAAATTTAAATAATGGATCCCATATTCCAATATATGACTCATTATTATGTAAACTAAATGCAGTTTGTTCTACTGATATTATCTCCATAGCTTGTGTGTACCAGTCAGTATTAGGGGTGTCCCGATCCGATATTTGGATCGGATCGGCCGCCGATATTTGCCAAAAAATGCGTATCAGCAAGGAATGGGAAAATGCCGATCCAGATCCAGTTAAAAAAACAACTCCGCTCCGTGTTTTCCAACGCACCGATTTAAATAATACATTCCACTTTTCTGCTGCTCCCTAATTTCCGTTCCGCATTTTCCAGCACACCTTCAACACATCCACTGGTCTGTGGATTCTCACGCAGTTGCTTTTAGCTGTTGGCAGTACACGACAGGCTCTTCTCACTCTTTCCTGTGTCTCCCTCTCACAGACAGCAAGCGCACCTTCTTACACACGTCACATACTGTCACGTCATACGTCACATACGTATACGCTCTACCCGAGCAGAGAGGTAGCAGCATGGCTAACGTTAGCTGTAATGCTAGCGCAGCCGTGTGACCAACGTTCCCTCTGCGTCCTCTGCGCATAGCAATTATATGCCACGCACAAAATCAAATAAAAAAATAAGCGCATAACAATTTTCGACACACGGACACGACAGAGAAAACCGTTTTCGTCATCATTGTTCAAATATTGTAACGTCTGTCGAGACGCTTATCTCTGTTCGGTGCCACACGCCCACACCATCAAAATGCCGAGGCAAAAATTTCCACATCAACACCGTATGAAAAAATTAGTGATTTTTTTAGTTGTGATTTCCTTCTCTGCATGAAAGTTTAAAAGTAGCATATATTAATGCAGTATGAAGAAGAATGTTTTAATGTAGACATGCAAGCCTTAAAGAAAATTTTGAAAATCAAGACTACATTTCCTGCAAATGGGTGTATTTCTACCCTTTATTTTAACTTTAGATTTATTCTCATATCAAACTCTTTTGGCTGTCTTTTTGACACTTACATCCGGCGCCCCCCTCCACACCCCGGATTGTAAATAATGTAAATAATTCAATGTGATTATCTTGTGTGATGACTGTATTATGATGATAGTATATATCTGATAGTATATATCTGTATCATGAATCAATTTAAGTGGACCCCGTCTTAAACAAGTTGAAAAACTTATTCGGGTGTTACCATTTAGTGGTCAATTGTACGGAATGTGTACTGTACTGTGCAATCTACTAATAAAAGTCTCAATCAATCAATCAAAACACATAGAATCATCATACTGCTGTGATTATATGCATCAAGTGTTCATTCAAGGCTAAGGCAAAATATCGAGATATATATTGTGTATCGCAATATGGCCTTAAAATATCGCAATATTAAAAAAAGGCCATATCGCCCAGCCCTAGTTCAATGATGCCATTTCTGTTTGTCATGTATAATTTTGTCTATTTTGTGTTTATCCTTGAATAAACAGGTCAGTTTCCTGTTACCAACCATTGTGTATTATTCAAACTCCCCTAATTCAGCTGGCTAATTGTTATCAAGAGTACTAAAACCCTTTTCAACGTGATTCTGACAACTAAGTAGGCTAAATAACTTTAAACTTTAATACATGCTCGGATAGGCCAGTATCGGTCAGTATCGGTATCGGTCAGTATCGGTATCGGATCGGAAGTGCAAAAACAATATCGGTATCGGATCGGAAGTGCAAAAACCTGGATCAGGACATCCCTAGTCAGTATGAGTTGGACTATCAACATCTATCATTTTTTTTAATATTACCCTTTTTGTTATTATGCATATTGAAAGAGGTGCATTTTTACTCATTGATGACACGTTACTAAATTGATGGAGATCCCCAAAAATACAAGTTTGCAGTGTCATTGGGATATTTATATTAAGGAATGTGATTGCTTCTTTTGTTGTTTTCAACCATAACTCTTTTATTCTCAGACATTCCCACAATAAATGAACAAGAGTTCCCTCGGCTGCCCGACACTTCATACATAACTTGCTATCTACTACACCAATTTTAAACAGCTGAAAAGATGTAAAATACAATCTATTCAATATCTTAAATTGAGTCAGCTTATCTTTAATGCTTCTAAAGGGCTTATTGGCATTTTTCCAAATATCATTCCATGATATGTCTCTTTCATCTAAAATGTTTAAGTCCATCATCCATTTCCGAACACATGCATCATTTGCATTGCTAGTGTGGTGTTCATTTATTATTCCATAAAATAGTTGAATTAATTTCTTAAATGTATCTTGATTAAAAAGTGCATCTTCCAGTTCATGGCTATTTAAAGACATACTTTCAGAGGATATGCATTTTTTACAGCGTGTTTTAAAGAGATACAATTAAAAAAAGTATTTCTGGGTACATTATATTGATCAACTAAATCATTGAACGGTTTAAAAGAGTTTTTATTAATAATATGATGAGGTTTAGTAATACCTCTGTCTTTCCATGTTGTCCATTTAACCACATTTTTATCAATTATGATATTAGGATTGTACCAAAGCTGTTGATTTACAGATGTCATTGACTTGATTCCTAGTATTTTCTGACACAGTTTTAGACTGTTAAAGGTGGCTTCTATTGGGCTCTGCCTCAATTCATTAGGTATTTTTTAAATATAATATAAACTGTAACATATATATATTATATATATATGTATATACCGGTATATATATATACATACACATATATACATATATATATACACATACATATATATACCGGTACATATATATATATACAGAATATACATACATATATATATATACATACATATATATATACACCAGTGATGTGCGGTCACTAGAGGCAGGTGAGGCCTCATGGAAAGAAAAAAAATGTAAAAAGAAAAAAAATTAATTAAATTGTTATATGTATCCAGTGATTATACTATAAAGTTATTTTCCATTTAACTTCACCAGTTTTAGATTATTTCTATTCAAAATCGCTGAATTTTCACATTTGACGTTCAAATACTGAGAAGAGACGGTGCGGTGATCAGGAGCCAGTTGAGGCACGTCACTCAATTGTGCCTCACCATGGATTGCGGACTCGGCTAACTGCTGGCCTGCTGTGCAGTGAGACCATATTGCTATATGAATTATAT
>NC_084581.2:13225000-13227500 GCF_033978685.3 Nerophis lumbriciformis
GAGTGACGCTTTATACATGCACACACACACATATATATATATATATATATATATATATATATATATATATATATATATATATATATATATATATATACACACACATATGTATAAATATATACACACATAGATATATTAGGGCTGGGCGATATATCGATATACGCGATATATCGATATACGCGATATATCGCGGGTTTGTCTCTGTGCGATATAGAAAATGACTATATCGTGATATCGAGTATACGTTCTCACGCAGTTGCTTTTAGCTGCGGGCATTACACGACAGCCTCTCTTCGCACTTTCCGGTCACTCCTTCTCACAGACAGACAAGCGCACCTTCTTACACACGTCACATACTGTCACGTCATACGTCACATACGTATACGCCCTCCCCGAGCAGAGAGGTAGCAGCATGGCTAACGTTAGCTGTGATGCTAGCGGAGTGGTGCGAGTGCTAATACAAGAGAAAGAAGGTGCAAATCTGGTAACAAATGGAGGAATAATTAATTCCAAAGAAAAACAGCAGGGGGTCCATCGTCTGGCGGTGGTTTGGCTTTAAGTGGGAATATGTCGAACAGACAACCGTAATTTATCAAGTGTGGGGCAAAAGCGTTGCTATAAAAAGTAGGATTACTGCTGTAACAAACAGTTCAGGGTGTCCCAAGTTACCGGAGTGTGTTAGTAAGGAGGAGTTTTGTCCCTCTAGAGTTGTTGCCGTAGGGCTGTGACGTAGGGTGTGTGTGGTTGTGGAAGGAGGTGTGTGATGTTGACATTAAAGAAGCGGTGGCTACCGAACCTGCTCTAATGTCTCCCGTTTATTATTTTATTAGATAAGTACACTGTATAGGCGAACCCAGGACACTCGGCTACACTGCTAATATGTAGCATCATTTGAAAAGTCACCTGCTAGACAATGAAGAGTGCTTACTCCACATGTCAATATCTCCGTTTGGTGCCACACGCCCACACCATCAAAATGCCGAGGCAAACATTTCCAGATCAACACTGTATGAAAAAAAAAGTGATTTTTTTAGTTGTGATTTCCTTCTCTGCATGAAAGTTCAAAAGTAGCATATATTAATGCAGGATGAAGAAGAATGTTTTAATGTAGACACATAGACTCATCATATCATATCATCAGTTCGAATTGTACAAACCCCGTTTCCATATGAGTTGGGAAATGGTGTTAGATGTAAATATAAACAGAATACAATGATTTGCAAATAATTTTCAACCCATATTCAGTTGAATATGCTACAAAGACAACATATTTGATGTTCAAACTGAAAAACATTTTTTTTTTTTGCAAATAATCACTAACTTTAGAATTTGATGCCAGCAACACGTGACAAAGAAGGTGGCAATAAATACTGATAAAGTTGAGGAATGCTCATCAAACACTTATTTGGAACATCCCACAGGTGAACAGGCAAATTGGGAACAGGTGAGTGCCATGATTGGGTATAAAAGTAGATTCCATGAAATGCTCAGTCATTCACAAACAAAGATGGGGCGAGGGTCACCACTTTGTCAACAAATGCGTGAGCAAATTGTTGAACAGTTTAAGAAAAACCTTTCTCAACCAGCTATTGCAAGGAATTTAGGGATTTCACCATCTACGGTCCGTAATATCATCAAAGGGTTCCAAGAATCTGGAGAAATCACTGCACGTAAGCAGCTAAGCCTGTGACCTTCGATCCCTCAGGCTGTACTGCATCAACAAGCGACATCAGTGTGTCAAGGATATCACCACATGGGCTCAGGAACACTTCAGAAACCCACTGTCAGTAACTACAGTTGGTCGCTACATCTGTAAGTGCAAGTTAAAACTCTCCTATGCAAGGCGAAAACCGTTTATCAACAACACCCAGAAACGCCGTCAGCTTCGCTGGGCCTGAGCTCATCTAAGATGGACTGATACAAAGTGGAGAAGTGTTCCGTGGTCTGACGAGTCTACATTTTAAACTGTTTTTGGAAACTGGACGTCAAGTCCTCCGGACCAAAGAGGAAAAGAACCACCCGGATTGTTATAGGCGCAAAGTTGAAAAGCCAGCATCTGTGATGGTATGGGGGTGTATTAGTGCCCAAGGCATGGGTAACTTACACATCTGTGAAGGCGCCATTAATACTGAAAGGTACATACAGGTTTTGGAGCAACATATGTTGCCATCCAAGCAACGTTACCATGGACGCCCCTGCTTATTTCAGCAAGACAATGCCAAGCCACGTGTTACATCAACGTGGCTTCATAGTAAAAGAGTGCGGGTACTAGACTGGCCTGCCTGTAGTCCAGACCTGTCTCTCATTGAAAATGTGTGGCGCATTATGAAGCCTAAAATACTACAACGGAGACCCCCGGACTGTTGAACAACTTAAGCTGTACATCAAGCAAGAATGGGAAAGAATTCCACCTGAGAAGCTTAAAAAATGTGTCTCCTCAGTTCCCAAACGTTTACTGAGTGTTGTTAAACGGAAAGGCCATGTAACACAGTGGTGAACA